>NC_052479.1:25311185-25418685 GCF_009730915.1 Dioscorea cayenensis subsp. rotundata | reverse complement strand
CATGGAATACAATTCACTTTCAAGATGCCTTGATGGTGAAATGGTATGCAGACCGTCATCTAGTGCTAAAGAACGTGGGGGTTGACACACAGGTAGATGCTCTCTGGTCTCTTGTCTGTTGATCTGTTCACGGGCGATCCCCACGATCCGAGTCCGGGCTGTTGGAATTGGAATAGGTTTGGCAGCGGATCACGAAATCTTGGCGATCTTCTCTATCTAATGAATGAGGAGTCCGTTTTAGGGATTGGCAACTTACCCATTCAGTGACTTTGGCACTGGACGTTCCAAAAATGGGTACTATCGGGTCGGGTGAATTAGAGAATAGACAGACATCTGTTGGCATTCCAGCCCCCCTTCTCCTTCAGGGCCTATCCGAAGAGAATCCAGTACCTCTTGGTCGTGAATATCTGAATAGGACGAACTGGCCTCCGCGGATATCTTTGCTTCGGAACAAAACAATTAGAAATTAGGCTCGGTCAGCTGGAGTGTATTATCCATGTAGGGATCTTCAGTGAGAAGATCCATCGACCTGAGACGAAAAAGAAGGTCTATCTATTTTCTTTTAGTTATTCAGTTAAACCAATGATTCGTTATTGGAGCAGATAGCAACAACCATTTTATCGGACATGTATGTGTATTTTTGATTTTCCGATGGTTACATGGTTTCATTAATGAAAATTGTTTGATGTGGTGAGTAGAGGGCCCTGGTTGTTCATCGTTCAAGAATTCTTGTTTAGGCAGTTCATATCATCCATACATAGTGTTTTTGATCTAAGATTTCAGTCTTTCGATTTTGATTGAAAATGGGGATATTACAAAAATAAAAGCGTACGATTAGGGTTTTTGATTCAAATATGAGTTGGCATTCAAAAAGAAAAATATAGGATTACGGGTTTTGATTAAAAATAGGAGACTTTTAATGAAAAATTAGCAGACAATACTAAATCCTATATTTTATTTTCAGAATAGTAGAAAAGAAATCATAGGATTAGAGTTTTGATTGAAAAATAGGAGACATTACTATAAAACAAATATAGGATTTGGCTTTTCAATGAAAAATTAGC
This sequence comes from Dioscorea cayenensis subsp. rotundata, assembly GCF_009730915.1. Taxonomy (NCBI): domain Eukaryota; kingdom Viridiplantae; phylum Streptophyta; class Magnoliopsida; order Dioscoreales; family Dioscoreaceae; genus Dioscorea; species Dioscorea cayenensis. The sequence goes on along the minus strand of NC_052479.1, from coordinate 25,417,621 downwards.
AGACAATAATAAATCCTATGTTTTCTTTTCAGAATAGTAGAAAAGAAAATATAGGATTCTAGTTTTGATTCAAAGATAGGAGATGTTCTGAAAAAAAAACATAGATTAAGATTTTGATTGAAAAATAATTGCCATTCCGAAAAGAAATTATAGGATTACGGTTTTTATTGAAAAAGAGACACATTACTATAAGATAACATAAGATTAGGATTTTTCGATTAAAAACCAAAAATTAAAGGGACATTTCAAAAATAAAAAGATAATTAGGGGTTTTGATTCATGGAGCCATTTCAGAAAGAGAACATAAGATTAGGGTTTTGGCTAAAATATAGTAGGCATTCTGATAGGAAAACTTAGGATTATGGTTTTCATTGATAAATAGGAGACATTACTATAAGAAAATATAGGATTAGGGTTTTTGATTAAAAAATAGCGGACATTACGATATAGAATTACTCTTTTTGATTGAAAAATAGGAGGAATTCCGAAAAGAAAATATAGGATTAGGGATTTGATTGAAAAATATGAGACATTCCAAAAAGAAAACATTGCATTTGAGTATTGATGAAAAATTAGTAGACATTCTCCCAAAAACAAAAAGAAGAAAACATAGGATTCAAGTTTTTGATTTAAAAGAAAAAATGGCAGACATTTTGAAAAATGAAAAAGAAAAGGATTAGGGTTTTGATTGAAAAAAAGTAGATACTCCAAAAAAGAAAACATAGGTTAGGATTTTGATTCAAAACTGTTAAATAGGAGACATCAAGAAAAGAAAACATAGGACTCGGGTTTTGATTGAAAAATTCTAGACATTCCGAAAACAAAACATTGGATTAGGGTTTTGATTCAAAATTTAAAAATATGAAACATTAAGAAAAGAAAATATACGACTCTAGTTTTTATTTAAGAGTAGGAAACATTTTGAAAAAACAAATATAGGATAAAGGTTTTCATTCAAATATAGTAGGTATTCCAAAAATAAAACATAGAATTAGTGTTTTCATTGAAAATTGAAAATTAGGACACATTACTACAATAAAACAAAGGATTTGTGTTTTGATTCAAAAAAATAGTAGACATTACGATAGGATTATGGTTTCGATTCAAAAATAGTAGAGATTTCAAAAAGAAAAATAAGATTAAGGTTTTGATTCAAAAATAGGAGTCATTCGGACATACGATTAAACTTTTGATTGAAAAATATGAGACATTATGAAAAGAAAATATCGGATTATTGTTTTTGATTCAAAAAATATTGGACATTCAAAAAACAAAAAGAAGGAATTAAGTTTATAAATCAAAACTAATAAATAGGAGAAATTAAGAAAATAAAACATAGGATTCAGGTTTTGATTGAAAGATAGGAGACATTGTGAAAAGAAAACATTGTATTAGGATTTTTATTGAAAAATAGGAGGCATTTTGAAAAGAAAACATTGGATTTGGATTCTTATTAAAAATTAGTAGAGATTGCGAGCAAAAAGATTGTATTAGGGTTTTGATTTTAAAATTGAGACATTTAAGAGCGATTAGTGTTTTGATTCCAAACTGAAAAATAAGACACAATCTAAACAGAAAATATAGGATTATGGTTTTTATTTAAAATTGGAAAATAGGACATATTCTGAAAAGAAAATACGAGATCAAGGTTTTGATTCAAAAATATCAAACATCCCGAGCAGAGAAGAAAGGATGATTGGAAAAAAATTGGAGAAATTTCGAAAAGATAACATAAATTAGGTTTTTGGATTCAAAATTGATAAATTGGAGATATTAAGAAAAATAAAAACATATGATTCTTGTTTTTGATTGAAAGATAGGAGATATTCCGTAAGGAAAACATAGATTTAATTTTTCATTCAAATATAGTAGGCATTCAGAAAATAAAACATAGAATTATGGTTTTGATTCAAAATTGAAAAAATAGCATACATTACTATAAGAAAAAATAGGATAAGGGTTTTGATAAAAAAAATAGTAGACATTCCGAAAAGAAAAACATAGTTTTCTTCCATCATTCTCATCATTCTCATCAATTTTTTTATTTTGTTTTTATCTATTCCACTCTATCTTCTTTCACAGTTCTATTTAGTTTGATTTTGTCTTATTTACGTTTTCTTGCATGGAACTTGAATGATGATTGATCCACTTATAGAACTATGTTCACATGTTGATGCTGTCACTAGAAAAATTGATCGACTTGTTAGTGTTCATCAACAATACAATCCATGTCGCACCACATATCATCCAACTCGAAGGAGCTACCCAAATATCTTATAGGATATTGATGGACAACAATGGGAAGCACCTCAACAAGAACTTCAATGGGATGAAAAAGTTGACGAGTATGTACTTCGGTTGGAAAGAGTGTTACCGAGATTTATTGAAGCAACCGATGCCCGTTTCTAAAATATTGAGGCCACTTTAAGTTGTCACGAGATCTCCATCAAAAACCTTGAGCGTCAATTAGGAGAGATCTTGGACATGATTGCTAAGGAAAAAGAAGAATTTTAACAACAAGGTAAGTGTCTCCGGGATATGATGAGGTCATGAACAACATTGAAGAAGTTTGGCAAATGGATTACATTGGTGTAGAAAAATGAAAAAGAAAAGAAGTTGAATACAATTTTGAGATTTTGTATTGTGTGAATGAAGATTGTGCTTGTGAGCAAGAAAATTTTCAAGTGGATTTGCTAGTGTCATGCTCTTCTCATGTTGAAAATATACAAGAAGAAACAAATCCTAATGTAATGGAACAAGCATCTCTCTTTGGGATTGATCAACTCATACAATGCAAGAAAGAGGTTCTGGGAAGGGAAAAAGATGTGGGTAGGAGATTGAAGCCATCCAATGACCCACCTATGCTAAACTTGGACAATTCCCAACCCAAATTATTTCCTTGGAGGCCAAAAGTAAGATGGTTGGACTCTCCAATAAATACTCCACCCCGACAAGTAGATTCTTGGTTTAAAGGAAGTGGCTATGCAATGTCTAGTCGGGAGGAACACACTCTTTTCAAGCCTCCATAAGATAAGGAAGAGGTACGTCAAGCTGAGTGACGTAAAACAAGCGCTTCTTGGGAGGCAACCCAAGTTTTTAAATGTTTTATAGTTTAGATTTTCATTTCTACAGTAATAAATTCATGAGTGGGTGCTTTGATGAATTTTTGTTGGTGTTGGAGTTTTCATGGAAAATTTTTGGTGATTAAAATTGATTTTCGTGTATGTGGCATGGTTTAGGGTGTAATTCATGTTTATAGTTGAAGAATTAGTGTTAATTTAAAGTTTGGAGCCTTGCGTGGACTTTCTGCAGAAAGTCCACCCAAGGCTAATCCTTTAATGCATGGTGAGTCAGGGACATCCTTTAATGCATGGCCCCAAATCTAGGTTTAACCAAGCCTAATCGTCTACATGTCCAAGAGGAGAGGTTGAATAACCTCTCAACCTCACACTCGTAAGAAGGATTACATTAAGCTCTAGGGATTCCAAGTGATAAATCTCTTCCTAATTGTAGACCTAACCATTGGTCCAGAAGAAAGACCCCTAACCACAATTAAGCCCTAGATGCTAAAATCACCTCAACGCTTCACTATGTTGTACTCGCAACTAAGCCCTAGCGGAGGTTCATCCCTTAGCTCATTCGCTCTATTATGGCCACAAAGAACTCGAGGAATGGAGGTAGAATCTATCACGTCGGAGGGGAAAGGGGACGCTCATGTACCTCTCGACTCACTCTCTCAACCCTCTGCAATCAAGTTTTGTCTAACTCTCGTGATGTGTCACTCACTCACAAGGGTTACCACATGAACTCTCAACCCTAGTGTCACTCTAAGGGAGTATTCAAACAATCAAACATTGAAGATTGGAACTCACAATAACATCAATTAATTGAAAGCATAATAAAATGATTCAATGAAACTAATACATCCTAGGGTTCACAAATACCCAAGTACCCACTAGGGGTTTAGCTCTCCATGGAGCACAATACAAATGATAATGAAATCAAATGTAAAAGAAAACAATCCATAGGAAAACCCCCTCTTTAGTCGTGGCGATGGTCTTGTGGAGAGTTTTCTACTCGTGGCAAGATCGCATTGTCCGGTATAAGATACGCCTCACCAAATCAATCCGACGGAGGCTCCCTTATCAACCTTCTTCCAAAGAGATGATGATGTTGGATCTGTAGAACCTCTCAAAATCCCTAGCTAATATCTCTTAAAACCCTAGCCGCAGCCCTCTCTCAAGTTGGGGAAAAGATAGAGAAAAGAATGTTGAAATCAGTGCTGAAATTGGCCTTAAAAAGGGCTGGAATCTGGATTCCACACGGGCCTGTGGAATTAATTCACAAGCATGTGGAATTTCCACACGCCCGTGTGGCTCCTCTGTTTTGCTCCTTCTTCGGGCGGCTGTAAACAATACCTGCTATAGTGATTACTACAGTACCTTGCTACAGTGATTACTACATTACTTGTTACAGTAACGGCCCGAAATACTCCCGATTCCATGCTTTCATCGAGGTAATGTAAATGACCACACGTTCACGTCATAGGTCATCTTGGTTCTTCAATAAATGGTCACGTTGGTGGAGATCTTGCTAAATATGCACAAGCCGGAATACTAGGATGTAATTGCCTTCGTGCCCCTCCGAATCATTGCCTTACCTCGAATACAAGGAGATTGGCACACATTCTAGGATTCTAAACCCGACTCATGCCTTCGCGTTTGAGCCTTCTCAAAATCTCCTCCAAATAATGCGTAAAGTGATCTACAATGGCTTCTTTCACAAATAATCGGCCTCACAACCCAACCTGCAGAAAAGTAGATAAATACACATGTATTAGTCCTAAAAGCTGACAAATGTAATGCTCATCATAAGGAAACAACGCTTTGCATTCTTATCACGCAAGCACTTATCAAACTCCACCATACTTAAGCTTTTGCTTGTCCTCAAGCAAAACTTAAAACATTGTATGCATAGATGAAGGGACTATTGGAAGTGCTTGGCCTTAGGTTCACCAAAGCACACAAAGAAAGCATTCTAATTGTAAAGGAAATTTCAACACTAAATATGAAAGAATCAATGCTCTAGCTAAAACCTTGAATTAAAAAGGACAACAAACCCGAAATCGTGTAAGTGTGTGAACTCACAGAAGTTAACCCAAAGTATACTCCTCAAAGTTCTAGGTATAAGGGACTTATTTATCTACAAAGAGTACCAAACATTTCAAAAAGGATAGTAGCTTCACACATTCTCTAATGTAGCCCTTTCCAAAGCGGCCGCTAATGTGGCTTTCACACTTTCGAGGTGGTAGCTTTTTCTACCAGGGTGGTAGGTTTCACACATCCCATGAGATAGCTCTTTCTCTCAATATGGCATTGCTAGTATCCGACTTATGAGAGTAGCTTCATACATCATGGGTGGTAGCTCTTTCCACCCAACAAGCACAATTAAAACGATAAAAAACACTTTGTTCTTTCTTTTCTTTTCCATTTTCCATTTTTAGTAAAGAAACACAAGAAACAAAACTAAAACTGGTCCCTTTAACCTTAGACTTGACTTTCAAAAAGAGTTTAAAGAGTGAGAAGTGTACAAAATGTTATTCGGGCAAAAAAATTCCTAAAAAAATTCAAGCAAGAACTAGAGCATGAGAACATTCAATGTTAAAAATTCTACTAAACTCAAGAATACAGTCATTGCAACTAAGATGAACCGCCATTGGCTATGTGAGCTTATATATCAATCAAAATAATGTAAAATATAGTGCACTATGAAACTCACCCCCACACTTAAGTTGTACATTGACCTCAATGTACACTTGCAAGCTCACTTATAATGTATATCAATCAAGAATAAATATGGGAGAAGCAATCGAAATAATACTCCCCTGACTCCAAGTGTTGCATTTGATGGAGCTACATCCTTCGGGGTGATGTTCCAACGGGTTGTGAGGCACACACGGCCAAGTGCTGAAGCACCTTGGCTATGTCTATGACAAGTTCTCAATTCCCATAATGACAAGACTATTTACACGCATACACAAGGGGGTTTAGTAGAGCTCAATAAAAGAAAAACAAAATTCGAGTATATATAAGATAGAGAAAGAAATACAACTTGAGACAACAAAATGAAAATAAGCTCAGAAGGAAAGTCCTTTCTGAGGCTAACATGTCCAAAATAAAATGCAAGTAAAAATAAAAGCAAGTTAACTGTCGGCGCCACGCTCTGGCTCCTCTACTGCTGGTGCTGGATCAGAAGGTGCTGGTGGGTCCAATGATGGTGATGTAGGGGACCTCTGGGAGGTGCGCGGTTACAGTACAAAAGGTGCAGAAGCATCTCTCTGAAGGATCTGCTGTAAAACGTCGACACACACCATGAACTCTATGAATTGTGGGGCCAGCGTCGTGCGCACCTCTGCTATCTCTGCTCGTGCCTCAGCGATCTCTGCCCGTACTACCCCCATGGCACTCTCGAGCCTCTCAAAACGATAATGGGCTCGAGATGGTGAGAACATATGTACTGGGGGTGGATCCTCTATCGCCAGAGGTGTGTCAGTCTCCATCGGCATCGATTGAGGCTAGGGGACAGGCTGAGAAGCCTCTACATCATCACCCTCATCCTCAACTATCTCTGGAGTTGGTAGAACCAAGGCATATACCCCGTCCGTACTCGGCAAATCATACCCATCAATCTCATCGTCTCCAGACTCAGGGGAGCAGGAGTACTCATCATCTCAGCCCCGTGAATCCCGTCCAAGAGGCCCATGCCCATGACTAGTCTCGTAATGTAGGGGCCCGAGAAGATCACTCCCAATCTAGCATAATGCCCCAAATGATGAATGTACTCTGCAGGGATGTGCCCCAGATGAATCGATATGCGCTGCACCATTGAATACAGATATAAAAGCTTATGTCGGCTCAGAACAACTGTGATGTCACCATGGCCATTCACCGACCTACTCATAATGGCATGTAATTATCAGTAGGCAGGTTGGGAAAGGCACGTGGCCATGGACACCCCCGGCTCGTACGGTCCCTGACCACACAGCACTTGGTAGGCTCTCTGAGGGGTCAAAGCTCTAGGATAATCAATCAGTAGCTGAGAATACTCCTCAGTGTCCGTGAATGCATCCTCGTATAGCCTAAGCAAGACTGAGAATTGCATGATGCTCAAGCAGTGGTGATGTGCAAATGCTATGAACTGGATGGTGTCCAAGCTATCGAATCTCTCATACAATCTATCGAACTCAAATGATGACAAAACCTCCCGTGTGAGCTTACGGATGGCTGGCTCTCTAATCATCAATAACTGACTCCACCCCCTAATGAAACAAGGTTCCCGACCTCTTCAGCAAATTCATCCCCCTGTTGTAACTCTCGGAGTATGCTATTGTCAAGATACCGAGTCTGTCCTAACCGAAGTCTCGACAGAGGCACAAAATGAGCCTGATACTCGGGAATAATGAAACTCATGCACTCGGACTCGGAGGATGACTCTCGTTGCCATTTCTCTGCTTGTTTCTTCGACCTAGGTCCCATATCCTGCAAATTTTCAAAGGAAATCAATCAAACAAGCTAGAAAAATGATGCAGCAAAAATCCACACGGTCATGGGGAATTTCCGCATGCTCATGTGGGTCCACAGGGCGTGAAGAACCGCACGGCCGCGCCTAAAAAATCCAACAAAACACTTCTAAAACTCTTCTAACTTCATTATAAGCATGCTCATATACTCTAATTACAAAAAAGAAGCATTCTTAGCAAGTTCATCGATTAGAATCAAGAATTGGCAAAGAAAATCAAAGATAAGGGCTTAACGACGAGTTAAGATGAGGAGAATAGGAATATGCTGGAAAACCAAGTAAAAATCCTCCAAAATCGGTAGTACGAGGTTGGAAACTAATGCTAGAGTATTCTGAAGAGAGTGGAGTGGATGTAGATGAAGAGAAACAAGTCTTCTTTAAAAAGAACTCACGCCTCTTGGAGTTCTTTACATCCGCACTGGCGTGCAGAAATTCCACATTCCCATGTGTCTCCACAGTGGAGAGCCACGTGAGGCGACGCACATCCACTGTACTCTCGGGATAGCTCTTTAGCGTCTCGAGAAACCCTCACACATGCGTGTGGAAATTACCCACGCCCGTGCACCTGACCGACAGGGGAAGCCGCACGCCCCTGCATGCGCTCTCGTCCAGCCGAGAGAAAAATCACTAAGTGTTTGCATGCCGTGCCCGAGAAATTCCGCACGGCCGTGGACAATCACAGGCCCAACTCACAGGGGCATTCACACGCCCCTGTGCGCTCTGGGGATGGAGAAGGGATTATCTGCAGAAATCCGCACGGGCTTGTGGAAAATACCTACGCCCGTGCGTTGGTCACAAGGTTGCCCACAGGGGCCAGTCCACGCCCAGTGTGCTCTCTGGAAAAAATTCCCAGGTTTCTGCAGAACAACGCACGCCCGGGTGGTAATTCTGCATAGTCGTGCAATAATCGCAAGGTCGCTGAGCTCGCAATACAACCCCACGGGCGTGTGGAAATTCCACAAGCCCATGCGTTTTCTCTGGATGACTTGAAAAACTCAGTGAGGGCTCTCAGAAATTTTTCCCGAACATGTTTACATTCGGAGCCCCGCTCTTTTTATGCAACAATTACCAGTGAAAAATAATATAAACCAGCTTAAACGAATAAATCTTCACCAAATCCACATGAAAACACATGATGACACAGAAATCCACCAAAATGAAAATAACACAAGCATCTAAACATAAAGACACCAACACTTAACAAGTTATTCATGGAAAACTAAACTATGACTAAGAAAAACTGTAAACACTTAACAAGTTATTCATGGGTGACGTACCTCGTCTTATCTCATGGGGGTTCATAGATAAAAGATGTGCTCTTACCCATGGCTTGAAAGCATGATGAGAAAAGTCTCTTGAGTGTAGAGGGTGAATTGTCAGGCTTGGGACTACCTAGAAACGGTTCATCGTTCTGTTCGGACACACCTCCAAGAGTCTTGGAGTGTTTCCGGTGGCGTCTCATTACCCTCTTTATCTTCTGGAGCACCTTCTTCAAGATCCCCGGGGTAGACGATACTTCTTCAGTCGAACCAAGCATCATTACTTCTTCAATTTACTCCTCTTAGTCGAACAAACCCTCATACGGGTCCAGATTAAACATTTCCTGTATGTATTCATCACCAATCTCATCAGTAGTGTCTAGAAAATTCAAAGTATCATCAAAATCAAGAGAATACCACATGGCTTCAGCAAGGTGGTATGTGAGCTTGTCATCTCCGACTCTCAAAGTTAGCTCCCTGCCGTCCATATCAATCAATGCTTTGGAAGTCCGCAAGAACACTCTCCCAAGTATCAAGGGTACATCCACATCCTCATCGACGTCTAGCACTACAAAGTCAACCGGAAAAATATACTTGTCCACCTTGACAAGCACGTCTTCAATAATGCCCTCGGATGTCGCACCGTTCGGTCCGCCAATTGCAAAGTCATCCGAGTGGGCCTAGGCTTGCCCAAGCCTAGCTTCGAAAGAAAGTGTATGGCATGGCGTTGATGCTAGCCCCTGAGTCCGCCAATGCCATTTCTTTGCCTAGATTGCCAATATTACACGGAATGATGAAGCTTCCCGGGTTTTTCTTCTTGTTCGGCATGTTCTTTTGCAACACCGCCGAGCAAGATGCATCTAAAATCACTGAAGCACTCTCCTCCAACTTCCTCTTGTTAGTCAACAAGTCTTTCAAGAAATTCGCATACTTACGCATTTAAGCTAATGCCTCAACAAAAGGAATATTGATGTGGAGTTGCTTGAAAAAACTCAGGAACTTCTTGTACTGTTCATCCCCTTGGTCATTCTTCAATCTAGAGGGATAAGGGATTATCGGCTTGAAAGGTGGGGTTGCCACCTCCTTCTCTTTGCTTGTTCCCTCTTCATCCTCTATAACCTCGGGTGCGTGTTCTTTTGGCTTCTCACCCGGAAGCCTACCTTCAACCTCACAACTACTTCTCAAAGTGATCGCCTTTACATGCTCTCTAGCGTTGGTCTCGGCATTGCTCGGCAAGCTTCCATGTGGCCTTTCCGATAGAGACTTCACAATCTACCCCACCTGATTTTTAAGGTTATGCAAAGAGACGATGTGATTGTGAAGTGTAGCCTTAACTGATTCAAACCTTGTATTTGAAGATTGCACAAATCTAGTCAAGGCCTTCTCCAAATCATTCATTCGGGTTTCCAAACCTGAAACTCTGTTTTCCGTGTTCGGGGCTTGTTGTTGGAAACCCGGTGGCCCCATAGCCTTTTGTGGACCTTGGTTGCTCCACGAGAAATTTGGATGATTCTTCCAACCTGGATTGTAGGTATTGCTATATGGGTTTCCTTGAGTCCTCATACCATTACCTACAAAATCGACGTTCTCAACGGAAGATGCATCACCAATAGAGATCGGGTAATCAGAGGAAGCATGTCCTCGACCACACCTGATGCAAGTACTCACGGCCGCCACTCTGTTTGAAGTTAGAAGATCTATCTCATGATGATCGATAATAAGTGCTTGTGTGATATGAATGCGAAGCATTCTTTCCTTATGTTAAGCATTACCTTTCTCGGGTTTTTAGACTAACATGTGTGTTTTTATGTTACTTTTATGCAGGTAGGATTGTGAGGCTGATTATGAAAGAAAGAAGCCAATGTGGATCATAATGCACCGATTTTGGAGGAAATCTTGCTAAGGTTCAAACGCGAAGACATAGGTCAGGTGTGAGATGCTAGAGTGTGTGCCAACCTCCTCGTATTTGACTTAGCACAACCATTTGGAGGGGCACAAGGGCAGTCACACTCAAGCATTCTGACTTATGCACATAGAACAAGATATCCATCAACTTATCCGTCATTGAAGAAGCAAAGCGATCCACGACATGAATGTGTGCCTATTTGCGTTACCTTGATGAAAGTATGGATTCGGGAAGTATTTCAGGCTGGATACTGTAGAAGAGCACAGTAGCATACTGTAGAATTGTACTGTTAAAGTACTGTTTACAGCCGGCTGAGAAAACTACAGATCAGAAAATCCACACGGGCGTGTGGAAATTCTATACGCCCGTGTGAAAAATCCACAGGGGCGTGTGGATCCCCAATTTCAGCATTCTTTTCTCGATCTTTTCCCCAACTTTAGAAAGGGCTTCAGCTAGGGTTTTGAGAGGTCTAGGGTTTTGGAGAGGTTCTATGGCTCTGACATTGTGCGTTGTTTGGAAGAAGGTTAATGGGAGAGCTTTCGTCGGAACCGATCCGGCGAGGTGTATCCTAGGCCGGACGAAGGACCCTTTACGACGAGTAGAGGACTCTCCACAAGACCATCGACACGACTATCGAGGGGGTTTTCTATGGATTCATTGCTTTTACATTCTTTTTCTTTGATTGTAATTAACTCCATGGAGAGCTAAACCCCTAATGGGTACTTGGGTATTTATGAACCCTAGGATGTATTCGTTTCATTGAATCTCTTTATTATGCTTTCAATTAATTGATGTTTATTGTGAGTTCCAACCTTGAATGCTTGATTGTTTGAATACTCCCCTAGAGTGACACTAAGGTTGAGAGTTCTTGTTGGTAACCTTGTGAATGAGTGACACACCATGAGTGTTAGACAAAGCTAGGTTGGAGAGGGTTGAGAGGGTGAGTCGAGAGGTACAGGAGCATCCCCTTTCCCCCTCGGATGTGTTAGATTCTACCTCCATTTCTTGAGTTCTTTGCGGCCATAATAGAGTGAATGGTCTAAGGGATGACCTTCCGCTGGGGCTTAGTTGCGGGTGCAATGGAGTGAAGCGTAGAAGTGATCTTAGTATCTAGGGATTAATTGTGGTTAGGGACCTTCCACTTGGACCAAAGGGTTAGGTCTATAATTAGGAAGTGATTTATCACTTGGAATCCCTAGAGCTAATTGCAATTCTATGCGAGTCCGAGGTTGAGTGGTTTTCCAATCTCTCCACTAGGGCATGTATAGAGTTAGGCATGGTTGACCTTAGCTTTGGGACTATGTAATTAAGGATTTCCACGACTCACTGTTGCATTAATTAGGAAGCATAATAGAGGGTTCTTGCACTTGAAACGATTGTCCTAGTCGGAGCAATATCCGGGTCCCCATCTTTATGGATTGCCTTACCTTCTCATTTACTTGTGCTCTCTTACTTGTTGTTTTTACTTTTGAGAATTGAATCTTTGTCACATATATCACTATTCATCTTTCACATAGCTAAGAAGCGAATTAAGTGTTTTTATTCCCTACTCCCTGTGAATACGATACCGGCTCATCCGAGATTATTACTTTGACAAGCCCGTGCACTTGCGGGATATACGCAAGGGGACCTTGTCAAGTTTTGGCACCATTGCCGGGGAGTAGTTTTTTAGAGATACTTTGCACTTTGTTTTCTTATCCATTTTACCATACATTCTATTTCATATCTTCTTATTCTATCATTATTCTAATTTCTTTTTATTTCTTTTTGGGTGTAGCTCCAGGTTATGACCCGAGGGAACCCCTCAATATTGATTGAAGGACATCCTGAGCTTGAACGTACACTTAGAAGAAAAACGAAAGAGCCTCTGCAAGAACAGTCTAATCTAGCTGATTTGGAAGTTGAAGAATTTGTAAACATGGCAGAACAGAATGAGTAACAGCGAACATTATTTGATTATGCCAGACCTTCAATGTTGGGGACACAATCGAGTATTGTGCATCCCCCGATTACAGCTCAGAACTTCTAGGTGAAGCCGGCAATCATCCACATGTTACAGCAATCCCCACAATTCAATGGTTTGGTCGATGAGGATCCAAACAGTTACATAGAGAGTTTTCTTGAGGTGTGTGATATGTTGAAGATAAACGGGGTAACGGATGTTGCCATCAAGTTGCGAGCCTTCCCATTTTCCCTAAAGGAGAAAGCGAAGCGGTGGCTACACTCATTACCTAGAGCATCAATTACCACATTGGTGGAGATGGTAGAAGCTTTTCTTGCCAATTATTTTCCTCCCAAAAAATCCGCGAAACTTAGGAATGAGATCTCATCCTTTGTTTAGTTGGAATTGGAGTCTCTATTTGAGACATGGGAAAGGTTCAAGGAGCTCCTGAGAAAGTGCCCACAACACGGATTTCCAGAGTGAATGATTGTTCAAAACTTTTACAATGGTTTGAACCCGAGAACAAGGTAACTCTTGGATGCGGAAGCAGGAGGTACCTTAGGTAGCAAGACCCCCGAGTGAGGCCCGTCGGGTTAATTGAAGAAATGTGGTTAAACGACTACCAATGGAATGCTAGGGAGAAGAAAAAGGTGGCCGGTCTCCATGAGATAGATGCCGTAACTTCATTGGCGGCTCAAGTGGAAAAATTTGAGTAGAAGTTAGATCTTCTAACTTTAAATAGAGTAGCGACCATGACGAATTGCAATAGGTGTGGTGGAGGACATGCTTCCTCCGATTGCCCGATCTCTATTGGTGATGTATCTTCGGTGGAGAACGTTGATTTTGTAGGTAATGGCATGAGACCTCAAAGGAAACCAATATAGCAATACCTAGAATCCGGGTTGAAAGAATCATCCCAATTTCTCATGGAGCAATCGGGGTCCACCAAAGGTCAGTGGGGCCACCGGGGTTTCCAACCACAACAACAAGCCCCGCATGTGGAAAAGCGAGTTTCAAGTTTGGAAACCTGAATGAATGATTTGGAGAAGGCCTTGACTATATTTGTGTAATCTGTGAATACAAGGTTTGAATCAGTTGAGGCCACACTTCGCAACCACACCGCCTCTTTACATAACCTTAAAAATCAGGTGGGGCAAATTGCGAAGTCTCTTTCTGAAAGGCCACATGGAAGCTTGCCGAGAAATACAGAGACCAACCCTAGAGAGCAAATGAAGGCGATAACTTTGAGAAGTGGTCGTGAGGTTGAAGGTAGGCTTCTGAGTGAGATGCCAAAAGAACACACACCCGAGGTTATAGAGGTAGAAAAGGGAACAAGCAAAGAGAAGGAGGTGGCACCCCCACCTTTCAAGCCAAGAATCCCTTATCCCTCTAGATTGAAAAACGACCAAGGGGATGAACAGTACAAGAAGTTCCTGAGTTTGTTTAACCAACTCCACACTAATATCCCTTTTGTTGAGGCATTGGCCCAAATGCCTAAGTATGTGAAGTTCTTGAAAGACTTGTTGACCAACAAGTGGAAGTTGGAGGGGAGTGCTTCAGTGGTTCTAGATGCTTCATGCTTGGTGGTGTTGCAAAGGGACATGCCGAACAAGAAGAAACACCCTGGAAGCTTCATCATTCCATGTAGCATTGGCAATATGGGTGAAGAAATGGCATTGGCGGACTCAAGGGAAAGCATCAACGTCATGCCATACACCTTCTTTCGAATGTTAGGCTTAGGTGAGCCTAGACCCACTCGGATGACTTTGCAATTGGCGGACCGAACGGTGAGACATCCGAGGGGTATCATCGAAGATATACTTGTCAAGGTGGACAAGTATATATTTCCTGTAGACTTTGTGGTGCTAGACGTTGATGAGGATGCGGATGTACCCTTGATACTTGGGAGGCCGTTCTTGCGGACTTCCAAGGAATTGATTTACATGGATGGCGGAGAGCTAACTTTGAGAGTTGGAGATGACAAGATCACATACTGTCTTGCTGAAGCCATGCGGCATTCTCTTGATTTCGATGATACTTTATACTTTCTAGACACTACTGATGAGATTGTTGATGAATATATGCAGGAAATATTCAATCCGGGCCTGTACGACAGTTTGTTCGACCAAGAGGAGGATGATGAAGAAGTAATTATTCTTGGTTCGATGGAAGAAGTACCATCTACTTGGGGAATCTTTAAGAAGAAGGTGCTCCAGAAAATGAAGAGGGCTAGGAGACGCCACCGGAAACGCTCCAAGGTTGTTGGAGACATACGTGAACTGAAGAAGTTGGATGAACCATTGCTAGGTGGCACCAAGCCCCATAATACATCCTCTACCTTCAAGAGATTGTGCTCATCATGCTTCCAAGTCATGGGTAAGAGGGCAACATTCATCTATGGGCCCCCGTGAGGTAAGACAAGGTACGTCAAGCTTAGTAAAGTTAAACAAGCGCTTCTTGGGAGACAACCCAAGTGTTTCTATTTTTCTTAGTCGAATAATTTAGTGTTTGCATGAATAAATTGTTGAGTGTTGGTGTCTTGATATTTAGATGCTTGTGCTGTCATTTTATTTGAGGTTTTGAGTATTCATCGTGCGTTTTAAAATGGATTTGGTGAAGTTGGGTCGTTTGAGCTTTATTTCATGTTTTTCACTCGTAAAAACTTGCATAATAGGGCGAGCTCGAGTGTGCAAACATGTTCGAAAATTTTTCTGCAGAGCCCGCAAGTTTTTTTCTAAGGTATCCAGGAAAAACGCATGCGGGCATGTGGTATTCCCTGCGCCCGTGAGATTTGCACTGTGAGCTCATCCGAGAAGGCGAAGGGCGTGCGGCCCCCGTGAGCGACCATCGCGAATATCGCACGCCCGTGGGTAATATCCGTACGGGCTTGTGATCTCATTCAGAGTTTGGCGATTTATCCCGAGAGCACACAAGGGCGTGAACTCGCCTTTGTAAGCGACCTTGTGAAACTCGCACGGCGTGGGTAATTTCCGCACGCCCGTGCAAATCTCTGCAGAGGAGCTCTCTCCATCCCGAGAAAGCACAGAGGCACGCATTTGCCCCTGTGAATGTCCATGCCCGTGCGGCATTCCCGCACGGCCTTGCGGAACACTTAGGAATTTTCTCGGATGTCTAGAGAAGCCATAGGGGCATGCGGCTGCCCCTGTGGGTCGGGCGCACGGGCGTGGGTATTTTCCACACGCCCGTGCAAGAGCATTTAGAGTCAAAAGGGCATTTTACAGAGAGCGCACAGGAGCGTGCACCTGCCCCTGTGCAGTTTTCCTATGAAGACGCACGGGCGTGGGTAATTTACACACACCCGTGGGAATGCGCAGTATTCCAAGAGACGCGAATTTTTCTTTAAAATCCTTGTGATTTCTTTTCCTCTTCGTCTTCAACAACCTAAAAACTACTCCTGATTAAGTTCCCGGCCGTTGATCGTTGTGTTACGGGGATCTCAAGCAAATTTTCATACCGAAGTCAAGATTTTTATACCTATCTTTTTCTTTTCTTTCGGTGAATCTTTAATCTCGCTTCTATATACCATTTCTTGTTTTAGTAAATTAAACGACTTGAGTTGCGTTAAATTTTGATTTAAATGGGTCTATGCATGTTCAGAGAGCACTTTAACAGGGTTTTACATTGTATTTTTTTGGAAATAGAAATGCTATCATGAGGTTTTTCAAGCCATGTAGATCCAGACGGTGGTGGATAATTTCCACAAGCCCATGTGGAATTCTCCAGTATTATATGACTGAGCATCTTTGATCATCTCTTCACTATTGCTTGCAGGCATGGCACCTCACGCGAAGAAGCAAGAAGGCAAGCGCCCTAGGGAACCTTCACCCGAGTTGGCACACATTGTATTTTCGGATCCCGAGCATCAAGCTCGGTTCGAGCGACTATCAGGGCTTAGGTTTGGCCAATCCAATTTCACGGACCTTAGTGTGTTTAACGGGGTCTAGCTGGGTGATGAGATTGTTAGAGAGCTGGAGTCACTGATGGCTGTAGGAGGGTGGCAGAGGCTATTGTCTATACGAGAGCTAGTTTTCTGACCGCTGTCTTTGGAGGTGCTGGCGTCTTTTGAGTTTGTGGATGACATATAGTTTAGAGTGTTCGGTCATCAATTCGCCATGAGTATTTCTAAGTTTTCCATTCGCATGGGTTTGTACGATGAGGCATATATAGAAACTGAGGAGCATGAACATCTACCGACAGATTACCAATGCACCTTGTCCCCACAGCAAGCCTATCAGGTATTGTGTGGACCGGGGTGACATGAACCAGGTGTGTCCAAAGCCACATGCTTGCTTAGGCTAAGCTACAAGTATTTGTTTGGTGTCCTTAGCAGGTCTGTGGATGGTCGTGGCGACAACACTACTTTTTTGTCACGGCAGGTACTACTTTATTTATATTCCATGGTGAGGTCCGTGCCCATTCTTCTGGGGCACATTGTGGCAGAGTATATGCGATACTAGGGCCAGAGTGGGAGAGTAGGAGTATTATTTGCTGGTCCTTACATTACTAGACTCATTCTGGTGATGGGGTTCGGAGCTGCTATACGGCATGCCGATCAGATAGTTCTTCCTTCTCCACTTGGACTCGATACGCTCAGGATGATGGGCGTGGTACGCAGATATAGACCTGGAGTTTACATTTTGGCCACACCCACTACTAAGAGCACCAAGGATGGAGGAGACGTAGCGGGAGATTCCGCCACGGCGGTGGCCGAGACCCCAGGACAGCCAGGTACCCTTTCAGGAGCATATGGTCGTATTGAGAGGCTCGAGAGCACCATGGGCATATTGCGGTCTGAAATCATCGAGCTGCAGGTGATAAAGTCAACCCAGTATGCCGATCTTATGTCCCATTTCGATTTCCTATGACAGCTATTGAAATGTAGACCCCCAGCTCCTCCAACATCTTCCTCATCACCTATACCAGCACCGATGGACCTACCTTATACTTCCTCACCACCAGCCGCAGCAGAGGACCCAGAGCGCGACACCGACATTTGATTTTATTTCCATTTCTTTACTTTTATGCACTTTATTTTGAACTTGTTCACTCAGAAAGAACTCTCCTTCTGAGTTTATTTTCATTTTGCATCTCGAGTTGTATTCATTGTTCTATCTTTTATATACTCGAGTTATTTTGTTTATATTGAGCTTCACTGAACCCCATGATAAGTGCTTGTGTGATATGAATGGGAAGCATTCTTTCCTTATGTTGAGCATTACTTTTCTCGGGTTTTTACACTAATATGTGTGTTTTTATGTTACTTTCATGCAGGTAGGGTTGTGAGGCCTAGTATAAAGGAAAGAAGCCAATGTGGATCATAATGCAGCGATTTTGGGAGAAAATCTTGCTAAGGTTCAAACGCGAAGACATAGGTCGGGTGTGAGATGCTAGAGTGTGTGCCAACCTCCTCGTATTTGAGTTAGCACAACCATTTGGAGCGGCACAAGGGCAGTCACACTCAAGCATTCCAACTTATGCACATAGAACAAGATCTCCACCAACTTGTCTGTCATTAAAGAAGCAAAGCGATCCACGAAGTGAACGTGTGCCCGTTTGCATCACCTCGATGAAAGTATGGACTCGGGAAGTATATTAGGCTAGGTTCTGTAGCGGAACATTGTAATGAAAGTACTATAGCAGCACTGTTCATAGCCGGCCGAGAAAACAGGAATTCAAAGAATCCACACGGGCGTGTAGAAATTATACACGCCCGTGTGGAAATTCCACATGGGCGTGTGAAAAATCCACAGGCCTGTGTGGTCGTCCAATTGTAGCCCTATTTAAAGCCGATTCAGCCCCGATTTCAGCATTCTTTTCTCCATCTTTTCCCCAACTTGAGAGTGGGTTTCGGCTAGGGTTTTGAGAGGTATTGGCCTAGGTTTTGGAGAGGTTCTACGGTTCCCACATCGTCATTCCTTAGGAAGAAGGTTGGTAGGGAAGCTTCCGTCGTGGCGTATCCTATACCGGACAAGTGAATCTTTGGATGACGAGTAGAGGACTTTCCACAAGACCATCGACACAACTATCGAGGGGGTTTCTTTATGGATTCATTGCTTTTACATTCTATTTCTTTGATTGTACTTAGCTCCATAGAGAGCTAAACGGCTAGTGGGTACTTGAGTATTTGTGAACCCTATGATGTATTTGTTTCATTGAATCTCTTTATTATGCTTTTAATTAATTGATGTTTGTTGTGAGTTCCAATCTTGAATGCCTGATTGTATGAACATTTCCCCTAGAGTGACACTAGGGTTGAGAGTTCTTGTTGGTAACCATGTGAGTGAGTGACACACCATGAGCGTTAGACAAAGCTAGGTTGGAGAGGGTTGAGAGGGTGAGTCGAGAGGTATAGGAGCGTCCCCTTTCTCCTCCGATGTGATAGATTCTACCTCTGTTCCTCAAGTTCTTAGCGGACATAATAGAGTGAATGGTCTAAGGGATGACCCTCCGCTGGGGCTTAGTTGCACGTGCAACGGAGTGAAGCGTTGAGGTGATCTTAGTATCTATGGCTTAATCGTGGTTAGGGACCTTCCACCGGACCAAAGGGGTTAGGGTCTATAATTAGGAAAAAGATTTATCACTTGGAATCCCCAGAGCTCTTTGCAACTCTATGCGAGTGTGAGGTTGAGAGGTTATCTAATCTCTCCTCCGGGACATGTATAGAGTAAGGCATAGTTGACCTTAGATTTGGGACTATGTAATTAAGGATTTCCACGACTCACCATTGCATTAATTAGGAAGCATAATAGAGGGTTATTGCACTTGAAACAATTATCCTAGGCGGAGCATTATCCGAGTACCCCATCTTTATCGATTGTCTTACCTCCTTCTTTACTCATGCTCTCTTATTTGTTGTTTTCACTTTTGAGAATTGAATCATTATCACACTTATCACTATTGGATTTTCACATAGCTAAGAAGCGGATTAAGTGTTTTTTACTCCCTACTCCCTGTGGATTCGATACCTGCTCATCTGGGATTATTACTTCGACAAACCCATGTACTTGCGGGATATACGCAAGGGGACCTTGTCACCCCCTCGTGTATGCGTGCAGATGGTCTTGTCATCTTGGGAATTGAGACTTTGTGATGGGCACGGCCAAAGTACTTCCGCACTTGGCCATGTGTGCTTCACAATCCGTTGGAACACTACTCCCAAGGATTTAGCTTCATCAAACGCAACACTAGGAGTCAGGGGAATATTGTTTTGATTGCTTCTCCCACATATATTCCTGATTGGTATACATTATGAGTGAGCTTGCATGTGTACATTGGGGACAATGTACAACTTAAGTGTGTGTGTGTGTGTGGGGGGAGTTTCATAGTGCACACATCTTTTCTAGTGTTCTTGATTGATATACATGCTCACATAGCCAATGGCAGTTCACCTTAGTTGCATTGATTGCATTCTTGAGTTTAGAAGAATTTTCAACA
Source organism: Dioscorea cayenensis subsp. rotundata (assembly GCF_009730915.1). NCBI lineage: Eukaryota > Viridiplantae > Streptophyta > Magnoliopsida > Dioscoreales > Dioscoreaceae > Dioscorea > Dioscorea cayenensis. The sequence goes on along the minus strand of NC_052479.1, from coordinate 25,397,481 downwards.
TTGAATGTCTTCATGCTCTAGTTTTATTTGAATTTCTAGGAATTTTTTTGCCCTATTTACATTCGTTTGCACTACTCACTCTTTAAACTCTTTTGGAAACTCATGTTCGACGTTAAAGGGAATAGTTATAGTTGTTTCTTGTGTTAAATTCTGAAAAAAAAATGAATGAAAATGAAAAGAAGGAATAAAATAGTTTTTCTTTTTTTATTTGACATTTTTGGGTGGAAAGAGCTACCACCTATGAAGTATGAAGCTACTCTCATAAGTCGGATACTAGTTATGCTCTAATGAGAGAAATAGCTATCTCATAGGATGAGTGAAAGCTACCACTCCGGTAGAAAGAGCTACCACCTCGAAAGTGTGAAAGCCACCTTAGCGGCCGCTTGGGGAAAGGGCTACCTTAGAGAATGTGTGAAGCTACTACCATCTTTGAAATTGGTGTTGCTTTCTTGTTGTAGATAAATAAGTCCCATATACTTAAAGCTTTGAGGAGTATACTTTGGGTTGACTTGAGTGAGTCCACACACTTTCACAATTTCGGGTTTGTTGTCCTTTTTTATTCAAGTTTTTAGCTAGAGCTTCAATTTTTCATGTTTAGTGTTGAAATTTCCCTTACTTGTAGAATGCTCTCTTTGTATACTTTGGTGAACCTAAAGCTAAGCACTTCCAATATTTCCTTCATCTATGCACAAAATGTTTAATTTTTGCTTGAGGATAAGCAAAAACTTAAGTGTTGGGGAGTTTGATAAGTGCTTGTGTGATATGAATGCGAAGCATTCTTTCCTTATGTTAAGCATTACCTTTCTCGGGTTTTTACACTAATATGTGTGTTTTTATGTTACTTTTATGCAGGTAGGGTTGTGAGACCGATTATGAAGGAAAGAAGCCAATGTGGATCATAATGCACCGATTTTGGAGGAAATCTAGCTAAGGTTCAACCGCGAAGACATAGGTCGGGTGTGAGATGCTAGATTGTGTGCCAACCTTCTCATATTTGAGTTAGCACAACCATTTGGAGGAGCACAAGGGTAGTCACACTCAAGCATTCCAACTTATGCACATAGAACAAGATCTCCATCAACTTATCCATCATTGAAGAAGCAAAGCGATCCACAATGTGAACGTTTGCCCGTTTGCATCACCTTGATGAAAGTATGGATTTGGAAAGTATTTCAGGCCGGATACTGTAGCAGAGCACGGCAGCAACACTTTAGCAAAGTACTATAGAAGCAATGTTCACAGCCGGCCGTGAAAACAACAGAATAGAGAATCCACACGGGCGTGTGGAAATTCCACACTCCCGTGTGAAAAATCCACAGGGGCGTCCACAGGGACGTGTGGATCCCCGATTCCAGTCTATTTAAAGCCGATTCATCCCCGATTTCAACATTCTTTTCTCCATCTTTTCCCCAACTTGAGAGAGGGCTTCAGCTAGGGTTTTGAGAGGTATTGGCTAGGGTTTTGAAGAGGTTCTATGGCTCCAACATCGTGCGTCATTTGGAAGAAGGTTATTGGGAGAGCTTTCATCGGCACTGATCCGGCGAAGTGTATCCTAGGCTAGATGAAGGACCCTTTGCGATGAGTAGAGGACTCTCCACAAGACCATCGACACGACTATCAAGGGGGTTTTCTATGGATTCATTGCTTTTACATTCTATTTATTTGATTGTAATTAGCTCCATGGAGAGCTAAACCCCTAGTGGGTACTTGGGTATTTGTTAACCCTAGGATGCATTCATTTCTTTGAATCTTTTTATTATGCTTTCAATTAATTGATGTTTATTGTGAGTTCCAACCTTGAATGCTTGATTGTTTGAATACTCCTCTAGAGTGACACTAGGGTTGAGAGTTCTTGTTGGTAACCTTGTGAATGAGTGACACACCACGAGTGTTAAACAAAGCTAGGTTGGAGAGGGTTGAGACGGGTGAGTCGAGAGGTACAGGAGCGGCCCCTTTCCCCCTCGGATGTGTTAGATTCTACCTCCATTCCTCGAGTTCTTTGCGGCCATAATAGAGTGAATGGTCTAAGGGATGACCTTCCGCTGGGGCTTAGTTGCGGGTGCAATGGAGTGAAGCATAGAAGTGATCTTAGTATCTGGGGCATAATTGTGGTTAGGGACCTTCCACCTGGACCAAAGGGTTAGGTATATAATTAGGAAGTGATTTATCACTTGGAATCTCTAGAGCTCATTGTAATTCTATGCGAGTGAGAGGTTGAGAGGTTATCCAATCTCTCCTCCAGGACATGTATAGAGTTAGGCATGGTTGACGTTAGATTTGGGACTATGTAATTAAGGATTTCCATTACTCACTGTTGCATTAATTAGGAAGCATAATAGAGGGTTCTTGCACTTGAAACAATTGTCCTAGGCGGAGCAATATCCAGGTACCTTATCTTTATCGATTGCCTTACCTTCTCCTTTACTTGTGCTCTCTTACTTGTTTTTTTTTACTTTTGAGAATTGAATCATTGTGACATATGTCACTATTTATCTTTCACATAGCTAAGAAGTGAATTAAGTGTTTTTATTCCCTACTCCTTGTGGATATGATACCAGCTCATCCGGGATTATTACTTCGACAAACTCGTGCACTTGCAAGATATACGCAAGGGGACCTTGTTAACCGGCCACTTTTTTTTTCTCCCTGGCATTCCATTGGTAACTGTTTAAACCCATTTCTTTAATAAGTTGACGGGACTCATCGCGGGTCTTGCTACATTAGGTACCTCCTGCTGCCGCATCCAAGAGTTGTGTTGTACTCGGATTCAATCCTTTTGTAAAAAGTCTAAATAATCATCCACTCCAGGAATCTGTATTGTTGGCACTTTCTCAGGAGCTCCTTGAACCTTTCCAATGTCTCGAATAGAGACTCCAATTCCGACTGTACAAAGTATGAGATCTCATTCCTACGCTTTGCAGATTTTCCAGGAGAGAAATAACGGGCTAGAAAAGCTTCTACCATCTACTCCCATGTAGTAATCGAGGCTCTAAGTAATGAGTGTAGCCACTGCTTTGTTGCCCCTTTTAGGGAAAATGGGAAGGCTCTCAACTTGATGGCATCATCCGTCACAATGTTTATCTTGAGCATATCACACACCTCGAGAAAGTTCTCTATGTGACTATTTGGAACCTCATCGGCCAAACCATTGAACTATGTGAATTGCTGCAACATGTGGATGAATGCTGGCTTTAGCTAGAAATTTTGAGCTGTAATTGGGGGTCGCACAATAGTCGATTGTGTGCCCAAAACTAAGGGTCTAGCATAATCAGAGATTGTCCTCTGCTGCTCATTCTGTTCTGCTATATTATCTGTCCCTTCAACTTCCAAATCAGCTAGATTAGATTGTTCTTCCACAGGTCCTTTCCCTTTTCTTCTAAGTGTTCTTTCAAGCTCGAGATCTCCTTCAATAAATAATGAGGGATTCCCTCGGGTCATCAAAGTGAAGCTGCACAACAGAAAGAAAACAATTCAGAATGATGATAGAAATGAAAATGTGAAATAGAATGGATAAAGGAATAGCTAAGGAAACAAAAGTGCAAAGTATCTCTAAACACTTATTCCCCGGCAACGGAGCCAAAAACTTGACAGGGCTCCCCGCAAGTGCACGGAGTTGTCGAAGTAATAAATCATAGGTGAGTGAGGTATCATATCCACAGGGAAAAGGGAATAAAAATACTTAATTTGCTTCTTAACTATATGAAAGATGAATAGTGATATGTGTGACAAGATTCAATTCTCAAAAGTAAAACAACCCGAAAGATAGCAAAAGTAAAGGAGAAAGTAAGGAAATCGATAAAGATGGGGTACCCGGGTATTGATCCGCGTAGGAAAATCGTTTCAAGTGCAAGAACTCTCTATTATGCTTCCTAACTAATGCAATGGTGAGTCAGAGACATCCTTTAATGCATGGTCCCAAATCTAGGGTTAACCAAGCCTAATCCTCTACATGTCCCAGAGGAGACGTTGAATAACCTCTCAACCTCACACTCGCAAGAAGGATTGCATTAAGCTCTAGGGATTCCAAGCAATAAATCTCTTCCTAATTGTAGACCTAACCCTTGGTCCAAAAGAAAAGTCCCTAACCACAATTAAGCCCTAGATGCTAAAATCACCTCAACGCTTCACTCCGTTGCACTCACAACTAAGCCCCAATGTAGGGTCAACCCTTAGCTTATTCGTTCTATTATGGCCGCAAAGAACTCGAGGAACAGAGATAGATTCTATCACACTAGAGAAGAAAGGGGACGCTCCTGTACCTCTGGACTCACTCTCTCAACCCTCTCCAATCAATCTTTGTCTAACTCTCGTGGTGTGTCACTCACTCACAAGGGTTACCACATGAACTCTCAACCCTAGTGTCACTCTAAGGGAGTATTCAAACAATCAAACATTCAAGATTGGAATTCACAATAACATCAATTAATTGAAAGCATAATAAAAAGATTCAATGAAACTAATACATCGTAGGGTTCACAAATACCCAAGTACCCACTAGGGGTTTAGCTCTCTATGGAGCACAATACAAATGATTATGAAATCAAATGTAAAAGAAAACAATCCATAGGAAAACCCCCTCGATAGTCGTGGTGATGGTCTTGTGAAGAATCCTCTACTCGTCGCAAGATCCCCTTGTCCGGTATAAGATACGCCTCGCCGAATCAATCCGACGGAGGCTCCCTTACCAACCTTCTTCCAAAGAGATGACGATGTTGGAGCCGTAGAACCTCTCCAAATCCATAGCCAATACCTCTCAAAACCCTAGCCGCAACCCTCTCTCAAGTTGGGGAAAAGATGGAGAAAAGAATGTTGAAATCGGGGATGAAATCAGCCTTAAATAGGGCTGGAATCGGGATTCCACACGCCCCTGTGGATATTCCACATGGGCCTATGGATTTAACTTATGGGCGTGTGGAATTTCCACACGCCCGTGTGGCTCCTCTATTTTGCTCCTCTGTTTTGCTACAGTGATTACTATTGTACCCTGCTACAGTGCCGCCCCAAAAATACTCCCAAATCCATGATTTCATCGAGGTAACGTAAACGGGCAGACGTTCACGTCGTAGATCATCTTGGTTCTCCAATAAACGGTCACGTTCGTGGAGATCTTACTAAATATACACAAGCCGGAATACTAGGATGTAACTACCTTCGTGCCCCTCCGAATCATTGCCTTAGCTCGAATACAAGGAGGTTGGCACACATTCTAGCATTTTAAACCCGACTCATGTCTCCGTGTTTGAGCCTTCTCAAGATCTCCTCTAAATAATGTGTAAAAGATCTACAATGGCTTTTTTCCAAAAATAATTGGCCTCACAACCCAACCTGTATAAAAGTACATAAATACATACGTATTAGCGCTAAAACCTGACAAAAGTAATGCTCATCATAAGGAAGAATGCTTCACATTCTTATCACACAAGTACTTATCACAATGCCCTGTACGTATGTCCAGCAAGTGCACGGCTTTGTCAAAGTAATAAATCCCAGATGAGTAAGTATTGTATCCATAGGGAGTAGGGAATAAAAATACTTGAATTATTTCTTAACTAAGCAAAAAGTGAATAATAGTTGTGTAACAAGATGTAATGTAAACAAAAGTAAAAGAGACAAGAGAGAAAGCACAAGTAAAGGGGAGGTAAGGAAATTGATATAAATGGGGTACCCGGATATTGTTCCTCCTAATACAATCATTTCAAGTGCAAAACCCTCTAATACGCTTTCTAACTAATGCATTAATGAGTTGTGGAGATCCTTCAATACATGATCCCAAATCTAAGGTCAACCATGCCTAACTCTGTACATGTCTGATAAGTGCTTGAGTAGACATATTTTTATATATGTTTTACATACATTGAGCATCATTTTTTTACTGTGGTTTATGTCTCATATTGTGTATTTGGTGTTCTTTTTATGCATATAGGTTGTGAATGCTTTAAAAGAGTAAAAAAAGGAAGCAAAGATAGGCTATAAAAGACACAATGTTGGGAGTTCTTGTTCAATTCAAGGATCAAGACACGAGAGCGCTTCATAAACGTGGAGATGTGTGCCAACTTCTAAGAAGATTCAAGTCAATTCACTATTTGGAAGGGCACAAAGGCAGCCACATCTTCATATTCCTTCTCTTTATGAAGATTGCAAGACCTCTCAAGACCTCTTTATGAAGGCAGCCACATCTTCATATTACATCGCTCACGCGCCGTGGAAATTCTGCGAGCCCACGCGCGCGTGGAAAAATCCATACTGGGCGCGTGAGGGCACGTGACAGACGCGATCTAAGGTCTATAAATAGCCGTTTTGCCCTATTCTTTCTCATCTTTTGTGCGGCTCTTGAGGGGTGAGACGGCTAGGGGGTTTTGGAGAGGAGGTCTTTGCGGCTTTGAGGCGCTTCGTCACCAACTTTGATCGATTCCTCCTCCGTCATAGCATAAAGGAAGCCACCGGTGAACCTAGCTTCGAGTGGGTCCTTCAAGACGTCAAGCTCTCCATCTAGGCCATCAGCTCATATATAAGGGGGTTTATTTCTATGGTTTTTAATGTACTTTCATTCATTGATGGTGTGTTTTGTATGTTGCTCCATGGAGAGCTAAAACCCTAGAGGGTATTTGGGCTTGTGAACACTAGGATTCTCATCTTTTGTGGATTTGCTTTTGTGTTTCTATTTAATTCGAGTTTGATTAAGTTTCATTCTTGATTGTTTAATGCTTGCTTGTCTTATTGATCTTATGGTTATTTGGTTTGCATGATTTGTTGCCTTGGTGGGAGAGAGATCTCCATTAGGGTTAGAACCTCAAGATTGAAGAGGGTTGAGAGGGTGAGTCATGAGATAGTGAAGTGTCCACTTTCCCCTCCGATTGGTGTATTCTATCTCCATTCCCTAAGCTCTATGCAACCATATTTGGTGGGAGGCGTGAGATTGCTCGATTTCTCCGCCGGGACCTTGTAGGGGGTTAGGATCCTTCACGGGAATTAGGGTTGGATCAATCTTTAGGAATTGGATACAGCTTGGAATCCCTAGAGTGCTTTTGCAGTCATATGTGGTGTGAGGTGTTGAGATTGAGCGATTTCTCCACCGGGACCTCGTAGGGGGACTAGTATCGGTGATCTAGAGATAGACCCGATTATGTTTGGATTTCCACGACTTAACTTACTCATCATAGAAACACTTTGCTTATCCGGTACCTAATACACTGAATCCTAGGGGAGCATTGCCCGAATACCCCACTTTTACTCGATTGAGATTCTCCTTCCATTTTACCCTTGCATATTCATCTCCGTGTTCATCTCTTCGCACATTAGATCACCACACTATCCCATTATCATTAGGCTGAGATAGCGTAGGAAGAAGTTAGTACTAGTAGCCCCTGCTCCCTCGTGGATTCGACTACCCGACTCACCGGGTATTTATTACTCGACACCCGTGCACTTGCGGTACACACACGCATATTCGGACGTGTCAATGTCCCAAAGGAGAAATTGAACACTCTCTCAATCTCGCACTCGTATAGAATTGCAATGAGTTCTAGGGATTCCAAGTGATAAATTCTCTTCGTAGATGTGGACCTAACCCTTTGGTCCAGGTGAAAGGTCCCTAGTCACAATTAAAATCACTTCAACATTTTACAACGCTGCCTCTACAACTAAGCCCAAGTGGAAGGTCATCCCTTAGCCCATTCACTCTACTATAACCGCAAAGAACTTGAGGAAATGGAGATAGGATGAATCACACCGGAGGGGAAAGGGGACGCTCCCCTACCTATCGACTCACCCTCTCAACCCTCTCAAACCTAGTTTTGTCTAACTCTGGTGGTGTGTCACTCACTCACAAGGGTTGCCAAAAAGAACTCTAAACCCTAGCATACTCTAATGGAGTATTCAAATAATCAAGCATACAAGATTGGAACTAAATTAACACACCAATTAATAAAAGCAATATAACAACGTTTAACGAAATAAATACATCCTAGGGTTCACAAATCTAAATACCCACTAGGAGGTTTAGCTCTCTATGGAGCTAGTTACAATCAATGAAATCAAATGTAAAAACAAGTAATCTATAGAAAACCCCCTCGGTAGTCGTGAGGATGGTCTTGTGGACAAGCCTCTACTCGTCCAATGATCCCTTTGTCCGGCCTAGGATACACCTCACCAGATCGGTGCCGACGAAAGCTTTCCCACTAACCTTCTTCCAAACGGAGCGTGATGTTGGAGCCATAGAACCTCTACCAATCCCTAGCCAATACCTCTCTAAACCCTAGTTGTCGCCCTCTCTCATGTTGAGGAAAAGATGAAAAAAAATGTTGAAATCGGGGCTGAAATCGGCCTTAAATAGGGCTGGAATCGGGAATCCACAAGCCCCTGTGGATTCACCGTACGGGCTTATAGAATAATGCACGGGTGTGTTGAATTTCCACACGCCCGTGTGGATTCTCTTGAAATCACTTTTCTCGGCCGGCTGTGAACAGAATCTACTACAGTTAATTTTACAGTGGTTGCTATAGTACCTGCTACAGTACCATCCCAAAATACTCCTGAATCCCTGTTCTCATCGAGGTAACTTAAACGGTCACAATTTTACATCGTAGATCGCTTTGCTTCTTTGATAAATGGCTACATTAATGTAGATCTTGCTATACATGCACAAGCCGGAATACTTGAATGTGATTGCCTTTGTGCCCCTCCAAATTATTGTGCTGACTTGAATATGAGGAGGTTGACACACATTCTCACATCTTGAACCCGACTTATGTCTTCGAGTTGGATCCTTCTCAAGATTTCCTCCAAAATGGTGCATTCACGATCTACATTGGCTTCTTTTCTCTAACATTCGGCTTCACAACCATATATGCATGAAAGTAACATAAATGCACACATACTAGCACTAAAATCAGATAAAAGTAATACTTATCACAATGAAAGAACACTTGTCATTCTTATCACACAAGCACTTATCAAACTCCCCCACACTTAAGCTTTTGCTTGCCCTCAAGCAAAAATTAAAGCATTACGGCATAAATGAAAGAAATATTGGAAGAGCTTGGCCTTAGGTTCACCAAAGCATACAAAGAGAGCATTCTATAATTAAGGGAAGTTTCAACATTAAGTATGAAAAATCAATGCTCTAGCTAAAAACTCGAATCAAAAAGGATAACAAACCCGAAATTGTGTAAGTGTGTGTAAACTCGCTCAAGTCAACCCAAGGTATACTCGTCAAAGTTCTAAGTAAAAGGGACTTATTTATCTACAAGAAGTAATGAAAATTTGAAAAGATGATGGAGGTAGCCCATTCCAAAGCAGCCGCTAAGGTGGTTTTCACACTTTCGAGGTGGTAGCTCTTTCTACCAGGGTGGTAGCTTTCACTCATCCCATGAGATAGCTCTTTCTTTCATTAGGGCATAACTAGTATCCAACTTATGAGAGTAGCTTCATACTCCATAGGTGGTAGCTCTTTCCACCCAACAAGCACAACTAAACAATGAATTTTTTTTTTGTTTTTGATAAACGTCTAAATGTACATATTTTATATGTACCAATGCGCATGTCTATTCTATTTTATTGAGAACTCGATGCCTTTTTTATGGTTTAATCATTTTATTTCTTGTTTCAGGCACAAAGGAGGCCTAGGTGAGCTCAACGACCGAATGTAAGAAGAAATTGACATCGAAAACGTCATTTTTGGACCTCGGGCACTGTACATGCACTATAGAAGCCCGGAACATGAAAATTACAGAAAAAGTCTAAGTCTGGATTTCCTTACAGGTAGTATTATGACTATCCTCGCGGGCAGTATTGTGAGCATGAGGCCATCCGCACGGAAGCCCGAGTTCATCGCTTTATAAGCATTGTTAGGGTTTCTTTTGAGGGGAGGAAGCCTTCTTCTTGGAGCTCACCACCACCACACCAAATCGGAGCTAGAAATAGGGTTTTGAGGGCATTTTCACAGAGGATTCGATGAGGATAGCTTGATTTTGGGTGAGATCTACTCCTAAGGCTTGTGTAGAGGAGGTTGAAGACAAGGGAAGCCACCTCTTGTGTGGCGTCTTTTGAAGCTTCTCCGGCCTTCATTCTTTAATGGAGTGTTTCTTATGTTTTGTTTGGTTGTTCGCATGGATTTCTTGTTGTATTTGATAACTATGAACAACTAAACCCCAAGGTCACCGGATGTAGGTGAACCTTGGGGGTGAACTTGTGCTTGTATGGATGCTTGGTTCTTTCTATTGTATTTTGGCTTGTTTGTGATCCTCGCTTAGTGTATTTGAATGCTTTTGGTATACATGAGAACTCGGTGTATCAATTCTTAGGTAATGCTAGGTTGCATGGTCATTGCCCTAGTATTAGACTCACCAAGTTTGGAAGGGAAACACATATAAATACGCCGTGACCATCGGGTATTTATACCCCTCCAATTCTAGGGTTAAGTATTAGCTTGTATTCTAACCCTAACTTGAGAAAACCACCTTTCCCATTGCAATCATAGGAAGATTTGGGTAAAAGAGATTCCATATCCAATACTCATACCGGATTAGGGGTCAATTGCCGTGACCATCGGGTTGACCTAATCTAGGGTTTTCTCGGTCCAACTAGCCAATTACATGTTAGTTCTGGCATCCTGTACACTTTAATAACCCTTGAGAGGATCCTCATCCTCGACCGCTTTTTTTCCTTGATTATCCCCTGTGTCTTGCCTTCATTGTTAGCATTTTATTTGCATTTTACTTATTTATTTGTTTTATCACTATCACATTCAAACTTGGAGGTTAAACAACATAGCGAAGAGGAAGTAAGAGTAGCTTCTCGGGCCCTTGGGAATACGACCCCCTCGTGCTCGCACGAGAGGTATTACTAGCGATCCCATACAGACTATGGGGAAAGCGATCAAGTTTTTGGCTTCGTTGCCAGAGAACCACGAGGAATACTTGGAAAAACTTTTAAAGCGTGTTGATTTGACCATTGTTTTGTTTTTTTGTTTATCATTTGTGTATATATTTCATCATTCCTCCATTTGCATTCTCTTTTTCTCTTCTTCAATATCTAAGTCTTGACTCTAATTATCTTGCAAGATACCCATCTTGTGACAGGAGTGAGTCAAGTGAATTTAGTTGAGCCAAATGACGAGATTGAACGAGCCTTGCATCAACAGTTGAGAAGTGGCCAAAAGTTCAAGACAATGAAAGATTCGGGTTGAATCTAGTGAGCCTTCAGTTATGGCCGAGCCAAGGAGAACATTATCCGATTTTGAGAGGCCACAATTTACCGGGGAGCAATTTAGTGTGCAAGGACCTACTGTTCTGGCCAATAATTTTGAGATCAAGGCAAGCACGATAGGAATGGTTCAAAACTCAGTACAATTTGATGAGTTAGCTGATGAGGACCCACATGCTCATCTTTCTCGCTTCCTTCAAATTTGCTCAATGATAAGTGTTTGTGCGATATGAATGTGAAGCGTTCATTCCTTATGTTGAGCATTACTTTCCTCAGTTTTCTACATTAATATGTGTGCTTTTATGTTACTTTTACGCAGGTAGGGTTGTGAGGCCGAGTATGAAGGAAGTGGGCCAATGTGGATCATAATGCACCTATTTTGGAGGAGATCTTGTTAAGGTTCAAACGTGAAGACATACGTCAGGTGTGAGATGCTAGAGTGTGTGACAACCTCCTCACATTCGAGTGAGCACATCTATTTGGAGGGGCACAAAGGCAATCATGCTCGAGCATTCCGACTTATGCATATAAGAACAAGAGCCCCGCCAACATGTATATCATTGAAGAAGCAAGTGATTCACGACGTGAATGTGTGCCCGTTTGCGTTACCCCGATGAAAGAATGGAATTGGGAAGTTAATCAGGTCGAAAACTGTAGCAACACTGTAGCAATTACTATAGCAACACTGTTCACAGCCGGCCGAGAAATCAGAGAAACAGAGAATCCACACGGCCGTGTGGAAATTATCCACGCCCGTGTAGAAATTCCGCGACGGGCGTGTATCGCTCCACTCCCGTGGAGTTGCCCGATTCTAGCCCTATTTAAAAGCCGATTCAGCCCCGATTTTTGGTATTCTTTTTCTCCATCTTTTCCCCAACTTGTGAGAGAGCTCTGCTAGGGTTTCGAGGGGTATTGGGCCAAGGTTTTGGAGAGGTTCTACGGCCTCGACATCGTGATTCCATTACGAAGAAGGTTGGTAGGGGAGCTTCCATCGAGGCGTATCCTATACCGGACGAAGGAATCCTTGGACGCACGAGTAGAGGACTTTTCACAAGACCATCGACACCCGACCATCGAGGGGGTTTCTTTATGGATTCATTGTTTTTACATTCTATTTCTTTGATTGTACTAAGCTCCATGGAGAGCTAAACCCCTAGTGGGTACTTGGATGATTGTGAACCCTAGGATGTATTCGCTTTCATTGAACTTCTTTATTATGCTTTCAATAAATTGATGTTTATTGTGAGTTCCAACCTTGAATGCTTGATTGTATGAACATTTCCCCTAGAGTGACACTAGGGGTTGAGAGTTCTTGTTGGTAACCTTGTGAGTGAGTGACACACCACTAGCGCTAGACAAAGCTAGGTTGGAGAGGGTTGAGAGGGTGAGTCGAGAGGCACGGAGCGTCCCCTTCCCCTCCGACGTGATAGATTCTACCTCCATTCCTCGAGTTCTTTGCGGCCATAATGGACCTGAATGGTCTAAGGGATGAACCTCACTGGGGCCCTAGTTGCACGTGCAATGGAGTGAAGCATTGAGAGGATCTTAGTATCTAGGGCTCAATTGTGGCTAGGGGCCTTCCACCTGGACCAAAGGGGTAGGTCTATATTTAGGAAGAGATTTATCACTTGGAATCCCTAGAGCTCATTGCAACTCTATGCGAGTGTGAGGTGTTGAGATTGTTCGATTTCTCCTCCGGGACATGTATAGAGTTAGGCATAGTTGACCTTAGCTTTGGGACTATGTATGTAAGGATTTCCACGACTCACCATTGCATTGATTAGGAAGCATAATAGAGAGTTCTTGCACTTGACGCGATCATCCTAGGTGAAGCATTATCCGAGTGCCCCATTTTTTATCGATTGCCTTACCCTCTTCTTACTTTTGCTCTTTCACTTGTTGTTTTTATTGTTGGGAATTGAATCAATTTCACACTTATCACTATTGATATTCCACATAGCTAAGAATCAAATTAAGTATTTTCACTCCCTACTCCCTGTGGATTCGACCCCGCTCACCCGGGATTATTACTTCGACAAGCCCGTGCACTTGCGGGATATAAGCAAGGGGACCTTGTCAAGTCTTTGGCGCCGTTGCCGGGGAGCTAGGCGTTTAGAGATACTTTGCACTTTGTTTTCTTAGCTATTGCACCACACATTCTATTCCATATCTTCTTATTCTATCATTTTTCTGATTTTCTTTTTCTTTTTCTTTGGTACAGTTCCAGGTTATAACCCGAGGGAATCTATCAATATTGATTGAAGGAGACCCTGAGCTTGAACGTACGCTTCGAAGGAAAGGGAAAGAACCTATAGAAGAACAGCCTAATCCAGCTAATTTGGAAGTAGAAGGATCTGACAACATGGCGGAACAGAATGAACAACAACGGACACTATCCGATTATGCGGACCTTCGATGTGGGGACACAATCGAGTATTGTGCGTCACCCAATTACAGCTCAGAATTTCGAGCTAAAGCCGGCATTCATCCATATGTTGTAGTAGTCCGCACAATTCAACGGTTTAGCCGATGAGGATCCAAACAGTCATATAGAGAGCTTCCTCGAGGGTGTGTGACATCGTCGAAGATCAATGGTGTGACGGATGATGCCATCAAATTGAGAGCCTTCCCATTTTCCTTAAAGGGGAAAGCAAAGTAGTGGCTATACTCATTGCCTAGGGCATCAATCACTACATGGGAGCAGATGGTAGAAGCTTTTCTAGCACGTTATTTCTCTCCCGAAAAAAATCGACCCAAGCTTAGGAATGAGATCTCATCCTTTATGCAATTGCAATTGGAGTCTCTATTTGAGACATGGGAACGGTTCAAGGAACTCCTGCACAAGTGTCCGCAACACAGATTTCTGGAGTGGATGATTGTTCAAACCTTCTACAATAGGTTGAATGCAAGTACAAGACAACTCTTGGATGTCATGGGCAGAGATACCTTAGGTAGCAAAGACCCCCGACGAGGCTCGTCAATTGATTGAGGAAATAGGGTTAAATAGCTACCAGTGGAACGCAAGGGAGAAGAGAAAAGTGGCCGGTCTCCATGAAATTGATGCGGTAACTTCATTGGCGGCCCAAGTGGAGAGTTTGAGTAAGAATCTAGATCTTATAGCTTCGAATAAAGTTGCGGCCGTAACCAATTGCACTGGTTGTGGTGGAGGACATGCTCCCTCCGATTGCCCAATCGTGATTGGTGATGTTTCTTCGATTGATAATGTCGACTTTGTAGGTAATGGAATGAGACCTCAAGGGAATCCATACAGCAACACCTACAATTCAAGTTGGAAGAATCATCCCAACTTTTTGTGGAGTAATCAAGGACCACAGAAGACCATGGGGCCATCGGGGTTCCAAAAACAACAACAAGCCCCTCAAGTGGAAAAGCAAATTTACGGCTTGGAAACCCGAATGACGGATTTGGAGAAGCACTTGGCTAGATTTGTTCAACCGAGCAAATACAAGGTTTGAATCGGTCGAGGCCACACTTTCGCAATCACACCGCCTCCTCGCACAACCTTGAAAAATCAAGTGGGGCAAATTGCGAAATCTCTTTCCGAAAGGCCACATGGGAGTTTACCAAGCAACACGGAAACCAACCAGAGAGAACATGTGAAGGCGATCGCTTTGAGAAGTGGTCGTGAGGTTGAAGGGAGGCTTCGAGTGAGAAACCGAAAGAACACGCACTCGAGGTCGTGAGGTTGACAAGGGAGCAAACAAGGAGAAAGAGTGGCACCCCCACCTTTCAAGCCAAGAATCCCTTTATCCCTCTAGATTGAAGAATGACCAAGGGGATGAATAGTATAAGAAGTTCCCGAGTTTGTTCAAGCAACTCCACATCAACATTCCTTTTTGTTGAGGCTTTGGCTCAAATGCCTAAGTATGCGAAGTTCCTGAAAGACCTATTGACCAACAAGAGAAAATTGGAGGAGAGTGCTTCAGTAGTGCTTGATGCTTCATGCTCGGCTGTGTTACAAAAGAACATACCGAACAAGAAGAAAGACCCGGAAGCTTTATTATTCCGTGTAACATCGGCAACTTATGTGAGGAAATGGCATTGGCGGATTCAGGGGCAAGTATCAATGTCATGCCATATACTTTCTTCCAAAAGCTAGGCTTGGGTGAGCCTAGGCCTACTCGGATGACTTTATAATTGGCGGACCAAACGGTACGACATCCGAGGGGCATCATTGAAGACTTACTTGTCAAGGTCGGCAAGTATA
Organism: Dioscorea cayenensis subsp. rotundata; assembly: GCF_009730915.1. Taxonomy (NCBI): domain Eukaryota; kingdom Viridiplantae; phylum Streptophyta; class Magnoliopsida; order Dioscoreales; family Dioscoreaceae; genus Dioscorea; species Dioscorea cayenensis. The sequence continues at coordinate 25,382,051 of NC_052479.1, read as the reverse complement.
TTTTTCTGGTTGACTTTGTAGTGCTAGATGTTGATGAGGATGAAGATGTACCCTTGATACTTGGGAGACCATTTTTGCGGACTTCCAAAGCATTGATTGACATGGACGGCGGAGAGCTCACATTGAGAGTCGGAGACGATAAACTCACTTACCGCCTTGCTGAAGCCATGCGGCATTCTCACGATTTTGATGACACTTTGTATTTTCTAGACACTACTTGATGAGATTGTTGATGAATATATACTAGGAAAATGTTCAACCCGGATCCGTATGAAGGTTTGTTCGACCAAGTGGAGAGCAATGAAGAAGTCTCGATTCTTGGTTCGATCGAGAGGAAACATCTACCCCGGGAATCTTGAAGAAGGTGCTCCGAAAAATGAAGAGGGCTCGAAGACGCCACCGAAAACGCCCCAAGACTATTGGAGACGTACATGAGCCAAGGGAGTTGGATCGAACAATTGCTTGGTGGTCCGAAGCTCGCTAGTACACCCTCTACCCTCAAGAGACTTTTGCTCATCATGCTTTCAAGTTATGGGTAAGAGGGCAACCTTCATTCATGAACCCCCGTGAGGTAAGGAAAGATACGTCAAGCTTAGTGACGTTAAACAAGTGCTTCTTGGGAGGCAACCCAAGTGTTTACTATTTTCGTACCTTTTAGTTTAGTTTGCTTGCACGAATAAATTGTTAAGTGTTGGTGTTTCAATTTTTGAGTGCTTGTGCTGCGATTTTATTGTGGATCTTTAAAAGAATTCATTGTCGGTTTTGTTGTGAGTTGGTGAAGTTTGGTCGTTTGAGTTTTATATTGTGTTTTCCTCTGGTAAATTTTGCATAATAGAGCAGGCTCTGAGTGTGTGGACATGTTTTGATTAATTCTGCAGAGCCTGCAGGTTTTTCTAAGTCATCTAGAGAAAACACACGGGCGTGTGGAATTTCCACACGCCCATGTATGTTCACTGCGAGCTCATCCAGAGAAGGCACAGGGCGGCACTGCCCTCGTGGACGCACCACCCTAGCCCGGGCGCACGCCTGCGGGTAATTTCTGCAGGCGTGTGAATTTTTGCAGAGTTGGGTAGTTTTTCCCGAGAGCACACAAGGGCGTGGACTCGGCCCTGTGGTTAACCTTGTGAACCATGCATGGGCGTGGGTAATTTCGCACGCCTGCAGTGAAAAATCTGCAGGTTGCTCCCTCCATCCCGAGAAAAACACAGTGCGGCCGCCTCGGTGAGTTGGGGCATGTGAATGACCACGCCCATGGGGGAATTTCCGCGCAGGGCGTGTGTTAGACTTGATATTTTTTTCTAGGATGACCAGGGAAGCCACAAGGGCGTGCGTCTTCCCCTGTGGGTCTAGCACACAGGCGTGGGTATTTTCCGCACGCCCATGTGAATGCACAGAACGCCAGAAGTCACGAGTTTTGTTTGAAAAGGGGATGATTTCTCTCCTTCTTCATGACTCCTTCTCACTCGAAAACACCCTCACAACATACTCCGAGTCCATAGCGCCGGATTTTAGCGAAGTTTTCCGATAGGCTCTTCATTTTCGAACTCTTCCTCGTCGGTAAATCCTTTTTCACCATCTTTTTCGTCAATCCATAATTTCTATTGATTAATCTTGTTAATAATGCCTCCTTTCTTTAATTGAAACAATGAATTACGTTTAGAACGAAGTTAGAGATATTATTGAGTAGTATTTTTGGATTGATGATGCCCTCGGCGTGTGGTTGTCACGCCCGTGGATCCACAAGGGCATGCGAAAAATTCCACTGACCCAGTGTGGATTTCTGCAGTATTATTTTATCGACTTGTTTAACCAATTTTGTTTAAAATTTTGCAGATCATGGCACCTAGGTCAAAGAAGCAAGTCGATAAGAGGCCATGTGAGTCATCCCCTGAAGCTGAGGACATGTGATTTGCGATTCCCGAACATCAGGTCCGTTATGAGCGCTTATCGAGACTCCGTTTCTTACAGACTTGATTCCTGGACATGACTATACTGCGAGATCTTCAGCAGGAAGATGAGTTCGCTGAGGAGGTTGAGGATCTTGTTTCAGATGGTGGTTGGCGGCAGTTATTGACGATTAGAGAGCCGACCCATCCGAGCATTTGCACCGGAGGTGCTCTCCTCGCTCGAGTTTGATAGAGCGTATGCGAGCTTCGACAGTTTAGGCACCGTTTAGTTCAGAGGATTTGGACACCATCATAGCTTGAGCATTACGCAGTTTTCCGTATTACTTGGTTTATATGAGGAGGCATTCACAGATACTGGAGGAGTATGCACGATTTGCCTCATCGATTATCCTCGGAACCTTGACCCGAAAGAAAGAGCTTATAGAGTGCTATGTGGTCAAGGCCGATCGAGCCGAGGGTGTCAAAGGCCACGTGACTTTCCCGACCTGCATACTGAGATATTTGCACGCCATCATGAGTAGGTCGGGTGAATGGCCGCGGTGAGCAGATCTGGGTGTTACGAGCCGTCAGCAGTTGTTGTACTTGTACTCGATGGTAGAGCGCTTACCGATCCACTTAGGGCACATCCTGGCTGATTACATCAGACATCGAGGGACGATATGCTAGGGCGGGAGTGATCTTCCTCGAGGCCCATACATTACGAGATTACTGTTGGGTATGGGTCTCTTGGATTCGATTCGAGGGGTCAAGAAGAAGAGTGTACCCGCTCCTCTGGGTCTAGAGACGATGCGGTTGATGGGCATGGTCTGCAGGGTTCGGACAGGGGTTTTTCCGTTAGTTCTACCAGCCCGCGAGATAGTCGAGGATGAGGGTGATGACGCAGTAGCATCTCGGCCCATCCCCAAGTCTCGACCCGCATCGATGAAGACCGAGGCACCTCCAAATGACGGAGGAACCACCCGAGTGCGTATATTTTTCACCTTCTCGAGCCAATGATCACTTTGAGAGGCTCGAGAATGCTATAGAGTGGTCCGAGCCGAGGTTGCCGAGATTAGGGCTACGCAATCCACTTAGTACACAGAGTTCATGGCATGTTTTGACATTTTACAGCAGATCCTAGAGTGAGACATTGCCTCATCATTTTGTCCTGCAGCTGAGGACCCTTGCAGCCCCGTCGGCTCCCTCAAGCACCGAGAGGACCCACCATGTGCTTCCACTTCAGCAAAGATCGGACATGAGCCCCGAGCTGGCAAAGACCCGACACTTGACTTCTTCCTCTTTACTTTCATACATTTTACTTTATCTTATTTTCTTATTTTTAGACTTGTTCACTCAGAAAGGACTTTCCTTATGATTTTATGTTATTTTGCATTCTCGAGTTTTATTCATTGCTTTATCTTTTATACGATCGAGTTATTTTTTTGTTTTTTTCTTGAGCTTCACTGAACCCCCTCGTGTATGCGTGCAGATGGTCTTATCTTCTTGGAAATTGAGACTTAGTCATGGGCACGGCCAAGGTGCTTTGGCACTTGGCCGTGCGAGCTTCACAACCCATTGGAACACTACTCCCAATGAATTAGCTCCATCAAACGCAAAACTAGGAGTCAGGGGAGTATTGTTTTGATTGCTTCTCCTACATATATTTTTCATTGATATACATTATCAGTTAGCTTGCATGTGTACATTGAGGATAATGTACAACTTAAGTGTGGGGGGGAGTTTCATAGTGCACACATCATTTCTATTGTTCTTGATTGATATATGCTCACATAGCCAATGGCGGTTCACCCTAGTTGCAATGATTGTATTCTTAAGTTTAGGAAAATTGTTAACATTGTCTTCATCATATAACCCTAACAAGATCGAGAACTATGTGACACTCATACTATAATCTACCCCAATTGCCCACAGCTAGCATTTCCTCAATCTCATCGGCCATCTCATCAACCTTTTGTATCTCCAGCACAGCACTCGAGTCCGGGAACCTTGTTTAACCAAACTTCATTTTGGATAAATGCTCAAATCGAACCTGATGTTCAGGAATGTCAAACTATATATGTTCGGGTTCGAGAGAGCACTCTCGGCGATGCTTGCTGACTACTTTCTTTGTCTGCATATTAGAGGTCATTTCTGCACAAATTTGGAAAAGAATTTATTCAGTTTACTTAAGAAAATCAGTGTTGCAAAAATCCACACAGTCATGTGAAATTTCCACACGCTCATGTGGACCCACGGGGCATGAAAACCGCACGGCCCCTAACACGCGTCCTAATATGCGTGTGAACCGCAAGTGCACGGGTGTCGAAGTAATAAAATACCCAGTGAGTTGGGTAGTCGAATCCACAGGGAACAGGGTTACTAGTACTAACTTCTTCTCTTCTTTCTAGCCTAATGATAAATGGAAAGGTGTGGTGATCTAATGTGCAAAGATATGAATACCGGAGACGAATATGCAAGGGTGAAATGGAGGGAGATCTCAATTAGTAAAAGTGGGTTCTTCGGGCAATGCTTCCCCTAGGATTCAGGTATTAGGTACCAAATGAGTAAAGTTTTTCTATGAAGAGTAAGTTAAGTCATGGAAATCCAAATATAATTGGATCCATCTTCCCAATCACTGATACTAGTCCCCTACGAGGTCCCGGTGGAGAAATCGCTAAATCTCAACACCTCACACCACATATAACCGCAAAGCACTTTAGGGATTCCAAGAGGTGTATCCGATTCCTAAAGATTGATCCAACCCTAATTCCTGGTGAAGGATCCTAACCCCTACAACATCCCGGCAGAGAAATCTCTTAATCTCATGCCTCACACCCAATATGGTTGCATAGAGCTTATGGAACGGAGATAGAATACACCAATCAGAGGGGAAAGGGGATGCTCTCTATCTCATGACTCGCCCTCTCAATCCTCTTCAATCTTGAGATTCTAACTCTCATAGAGACCTCTTCCTCACCAAGGTAACAAATCAAGCAACCCAAATAACGAAAAGATCAATAATGCAAGCAAGCATTAGACAATCAAGATTAAAACATAATCAAACTCGGATTAAATATAAACACCAAGCAAATCCACAAAAGATGAGAATCCTAGGGTTCACAAGCCCAAATACCCTCTAGGGTTTTAGCTCTCCATGGATCAACATAGAAAACACACCATCAATCAATGAAAGTAGATTAAAACCATAGAAATAAACCCCCTTATATATGAGCCGATGGCCTTGATAGAGAGCTTCGACATCTTGAAGGACCCACACGGAAGCTAGGCTCACTGGTGGCTTCCTTGATGCTATGCCGGAGGAGGAAATGATCAAAGTTGGTGACGAAGTGCCTCCAAAGCCACAAAGACCTCCTCTCCAAATCCTAGCCGTCTCACCACTCAAGGGCCGCGCAAAAGATGAGAAAGAATAGGGCAAACCGGCTATTTATAAGCCTTAGACTGCGTCATGCATCATGTGCCCTCATGCGACCATGTGGATTTTTTTCACTGCCGCGTGGGCTGCAGGAATTTCCACATAGGCTCATGAATAGTAATTTTGCGACAGTACTGCTACAGAAAAATTGCTACAGTTTTCTCTTGAGGCCACATGTCCGGGCACACGTCCATGTGGTAGGCTATAAAACTTTTCTTCATTGACATATCTTTGGGAGGTCTTGTAATCTTCACAAAGAGAAGGAACATGAAGATGTGGCTACCTTTGTGCCGTTCCAACTTGTAATCTTCTTGGAAGTTAGCACACATCTCCACGTTTATGAACTCCTCTCGTGTTTTGGTCCTTGAATTGAACAAGAACTCCTAACATTGTGTTTTTATAGCCTATCTTTGCTTCCTTTTTACTCTTCAAGACATTCACAACCTATATGCATAAAAGAGCACCAAATACACAATATGAGACATAAACCATGGTAAAAATGATGCTCAATGCATGTAAAAGATATATAAAAATATGTCTACTCAAGCACTTATGAAACTCCCCCACACTTAAGCCTTTGCTTGTCCTCAAGCAAAATTATACATTAAACTCATGGAAAGAAAAGAGAAGTTCTTGGCCTTTGGTTGACCAAAAGAGTACAAGAATAAAATTCTAAAGTCATAGAGAGAGTCAAACATTAGACAAAACAATCAATGCTCTAACAAACAATCCAATCAAAAATGAAAGTGATAAAATCCAAATGCGTGTGTGTGTGTGTGAAAAACTCAACTCATGTCAAAACTATGTCCACTACTAAGTTCTTATTCAAATGGGACTTATTTAAAAACAGAAAGAATAGGTAGTAGTTTCACACAACCTCTAAGGTAGCCCTTTCCCAAGATGCCTCCCGAGTGGCTTTCACACTTTCGAGGTGGTAGCTCTTTCTACCAAGGATGGTAGCTTTCACACATCCCATGAGATAGCTCTTTCTCTCATTAGGGCATAACAAGTATCTGACTTATGAGAGTAGCTACATACACCATGGGTGGTAGCTCTTTCTACCCCCTATGTACAAACAACAAACAATTTCCAATTCTTTTTTATTTCAAATTTTTCTGATTTATTTCTTATTTTCCTCTGATTTTTTTTTTTCAAATAAAAACTAGCACACTAAAGTCCCAAACATAATGAACTAGAGTCTTCATAGGTCTAATGAGTGAGAAAAGTGCACAAAGAGCAATCGGACAAAAATATTCAATAAAATTGGATGAAAACTAGAGCATGATGAAATCCATCTTTATAACATCCAAAAACTAAGAATTAAACTCTTAATCCTAAGGTGAACCTTCATTGGGAACAAGAGCATGCTCATGAAAACACAAGTAAAAGTCATGTATAAGGTGAACCCTCCCCCGCACTTAAGATGTACATTGTCCTCAATGTACGCATGCAAGCATAATAATAATAATAACAATGGAAGCATAATGTGCGTGGGAATGCAATTAAAACAATACTCCCCTGAACTCCTCATTAATCGTTTAGTGAAGTCTAAATCACGGGCTTGTTGTATGGGTTTTGAAGCTCACACAACCATGTGACAATATCACATGATCATATCTATGACTAAAAAACACCATCAACATCACTCTCAAGGCCATCCCTGCACGTAGACAAGGGGTTCGAGTGAAGCTCAACAAAATAGAAAAAGATGTACGAGTTCTTATAAGTAAACACACGAAGCACAAACTCGCATAAACAAAACAAAACACAAAGTTAACTAAAGTTTCAAAGATAAAAATAAAGAAAAAAACTAAAAAATGAAAACAAAAAAGTAAAAGAAAACTAAAGAATCATGAGTGGGATGCCTCAAGCATTGACGTCATCTTACGGTGTTGCCTGTGTGTCAAAAAGAATGTTCCCATCCAAGGTTAATCAGTATACGATCAAAAGCTTTTTCGGGTCCTTGGTGGAATACCGCAAGAAAACTGCCAAAAGAAATGCAAATTTACATGAAATGGCAAGTCGCAGGAATCCACACGGGCACTGGAAAATCCATCGCCCTTTGTGGGCTGCAAATTTCGAGTAAACACATCCATAGAGATATTTTTACATGAAATTAAGTCCAATTTCCCAACTAAAAAAACATGAATATCATCCTAAACCATGCCACACACATACATTTAAAATAAAACACCAAAAATCTTCATGAAGAATTCAACACTAATAAAAGTTTAACAAAGCACACACTCATGATTTTATTACTGCAAAAATAAAAATCTAAGCTAGAAATCAATTAAAAACTTGGGTTGCCTCCCAAGAAGCGCTTGTTTTACGTCACTAAGCTTGGCGTACCTCTTCCTTACCTTATGGAGGCTTGAAAAGAGTGCGTTCCTCCCGACTAGATATTGCATAGCTACTTCCTTTAAACCAAGGATCTAGTTATCGCGGTGGAATATTAATTGGAGAGTCCAGCCATCTTACTTTTAGCCTCCAAGGAAACGATTTGGGTTGGGAATTGTCCAAGGTTAGGATAGGTGGTTCATTGGATGACTTCAATCTCTTACCCACATCTTCTTTCCTTCCCAAAACCTCTCTCTTGCATTGTAAGAGTTGATCAATCCCAAAGAAAAATGCTTGTTTCATAACCTTAGGGTTTGCTTCTTAAATGTATTTTCAACTTGAGAGGAGCATGACACTAGCAAATCCCCTTGAAAATTTTCTCGCTCACAAGCAACTTTACTAGAGAAAACACTGAAAATAAGCTCAAACGACCAAAATTCTCAGCCAAAACATAATAAAGCACAAGGTGACACCAAAATCCACAAGAAAAACACAACAAAAGCATTTAGAAATCAATTCTCCAACACTCAAAGTCTTATTCATGCAAACACTAAACTAACAACTAAGAAAACAGTAAATGCTTGGGTTGCCTCCCAAGAAGCACTTGTTTAACGTCACTAAGCTTGACGTACCTTGTCTTACTTTACTGGGACTCATAGATGAAGGTATTCCTCTTACCCATGACTTGAAAGCACGATGAGCAAAGTCTCTTGAGGGTAAAGGGGGAGTTATCTGGCTTGTTACCACTTAGCAAGGGTTCATCCATCTTGTTCAGTTCTCGGGCATCTCCAACAGCCTTGGAGCGTTTCTTGTGGCGTCTCCTCGCCCTCTTCATCTTTGAGAGCACTTTCTTCATAATCCCCAGAGTAGATGGTACTTCTTCCTTTAGACCAAGCATTACCACTTCTTCATTCTCCACCTGGATGTCTAGCAACCCCTCGTTTTGGTCCGGATTGAACATTTCCTGCATATATTCATCAATTATCTCATTAGTAGTGTCAAGAAAGTAAAGAGTACCATCAAAGTCAACAGAATGTCGCATGGCTTCGGTGAGGCGGTATGTGAGCTTATCATCTCCAACTCTCAGTGTCAACTCCCCGTCGTCTATGTCGATCAATGCCTTGGAAGTGCGCAAGAATGGCCTCCCATGTATCAAAGGGACATCCGCATCCTCATCGATGTCCAACACCACAAAATCTACAGGAAATATATACATGTCAACTTTGACAAGCACATCTTCAATGACGCCCCTTGGATGTCTCATTGTTCGGTCCGTCAATTGTAATGTCATCTGAGTGGGCCTAGGCTCTCCCAAGCCTAGCATCTGAAAAAAGGAATATGGCATGACGCTGATAATGGCCCCTGACTCCACCATTGCCATTTCTTCACCCAAGTTGCCAATGTTGCACAGAATGATGAAGCTTCCTGGGTCTTTCTTCTTGTTCGGTATATTCTTTTGCAAGAATGCTGAGAAAGATTCATTTAGAATCATGGAGGCATTCTCCTCTAATTTCCTTTTGTTGGTCAATAAATCTTTCAAGAATATGGCATACCTCGGCATTTGGGATAATGCCTCAACAAAAGGAATGTTTATTTGTAGTTGCCAAAACAAACCCATAAATTTCTTGTACTGCTCGTCCACTTGGTCATTCATCAATCTAGAGGGATAAGGGATTCTTGCCTTGAAAGGTGGGGGTACAAACTCCTTCTCCTTGGTTGCTCCCTTTTAAAATTCTATGATCTTCGGTGCTTCAACATTGGTCTTCTCACTTGGAATCCTACCTTCTAACTCATGACCACTTCTCAAAGTGATCGCCTTCACATGCTCTCGTGGATTGGTCTAGGTATTGCTTGGAAAGCTTCCCTGTGGTCTACCCAATAGATACTTTGTAATTTGTCCCACTTGATTTTCTAGGTGGTGCAATAAAGCTGTGTGGTTGTGAAGTGTATCCTTGACCGATTAGAACCATGTATCCGATGATTGCACAAATCTAGTCAAGGCTTTCTCTAAGTCGGTCATTCGGGTTTCCAAGCCGGACACTCTATTTTCCATGTTTGGGCTTGTTGTTGTTGGTAACCCGGTGGTGCCATGGCCTTTGGCTGTCCTTGGTTGCTCCACAAAAAGTTGGGATGATTCTTCCAACCTTGATTGTAGGTGTTGCTATATGGATTACCTTGGCTCCTCATTGCATTACCCACAAAGTTGACATTCTCCACCGAAGATACATCACTAATAGAGATCTGGCAATCAGAGGGAGCATGTCCTCCACTACACCCGGTGGAAGTAGTCATGGCCACCACTCTATTTGAAGTTAGAAGGTCTAACTTCTTACGTAATGATTCCACTTGGGCTGCCAAAGAAGTATTGCATCTATTTCAAGGAGCCCGGCCATCTTCTTCCTTTCCCAAGCATTCCACTGATACTGTTCAGGGCCTTGACTTCTACAAACTATCGGGCTTCTTTTCGGGTTTTACTCCCCATTGTACCTCTCGTGGCGGTATCTAGCAATTGCCTTATACTCGGATTCAACCCATTATAGAAAGTTTGAATGATCATCCATTCGGGAAATTTGTTTTGTTGCCACCTCCACAAAAGGTCCTTGAAACACTCCCATGTCTCAAACAGTGATTCCAATTCTATTTGCATGAATGATGATATCTCATTGTGAAGTTTGATTGACTTTCCCGGAGGGAAGTATCTAGCAAGAAAAGCTTCAACCATCTCATTCCATGTTGTGATGGATGCTTTTGGCAAGGAATGAAGCCACTTCTTGGCACTTCCCTGGGGAGAAAATGGGAAAGCCCTCAATCTAATAGCATCATCTGATACACCATTAATCTTCAGCATATCACAAACTTCCAAGAAGTTCTCTGTGTGGTTGTTTGGATCCTCATCGACCAAACCATTGAACTGCGCTGACTGTTGAATCATCTAAATGAATGCTAGTTTTAGCTCAAAGTTCAGAGCTCTAATCAGGGGTCGCACAATGCTAGATTGTGTCCCCAGTATTGAAGGTCTGGCGTAATCAGAAAATGTTCTCTGCTGTTCATTCTACTCAGCCATGTTGTCAGATCCTTCAACTTCCACATCAGCTAGATTTGACGGTTCTTACACAGGTTCTTTTCCTTTTTCATCATAGTGTACATTCAAGTTTGGGATCTAATTCAATTAATATCGAAGGGTTCCCTCAGCTCATAACCTAGAGTTGTACCAAAAGAAGAAGAACAAATCAGAACGATGATAGAAAAAAAAGATGTAAAATAGAATAAAAGAACGAATGGCGAAGATAACAAAGTGCAAAGTATCTCGAAATGCCTACTCCCCGGCAATGGCACCAAAAACTTGACAACGCCCCTTGCGTATGTCCCACAAGTGCATTGGTTTCTTGAGTAATAAAATCCCAGGTGAGTGGGTATCGTATCCACAGGGAGTAGGTAGCAAAAATACTTAAATTATTTCTTCACCAAGTGAAGATGAATAATGATTGTGTTGACAAGATGTAATGTAAACAAGAATAAAAGAAATAAGAGTGAAAAGCACAAGTAAGTGAGAGATAAGGCAATCGATATAAATGGGGTACTAGGATATTGTTCCGCCTATGATAATCATTTCAAGTGCAAAACTGACTATTATGCCTCCCAACTAATGCATCATTGAGTCATGGAAATCCTTCAATACACTGTCCCAAATCTAAGGCAGCCGTCCCGCAGGAGAAATCGAACAATCTCAACACCTCACACTCGGATATAATCACATAGAGTTCTAGGAATTCCAAGTGATAAACCCTCTTCATAGAACTCTCAACCCTAGTGTCATTCTATGGTGTGTCACTCACTCACCCTCTCGACCCACTCCATACTAGCTTTGTCTAACCCTCGTGGTGTGTCACTCACTCACAAGGGTTACAAATATGAACTCTCAACCCTAGTGTCACTCTATGGGAGGATTCAATCAATCAAGCATTCAATATTGGAATTCAAATAAATCATCAATTAATGAAAGCATAATAGAAGGTTTAATTAAACAAATACATCTTAGGGTTCACAAAGAATCTAAAAACAAGTAATCCATAGAAAACCCCCTTGATAGTCATGACAATGGTCATATAGAGAAGCCTCGTCCCCTCCAAAGGTCCCCTTGTCCGGCCTAGGGCACACCTCGTTAGATTGGTGTCGACGAAAGCTCTCCCAAAAACCTTCTTCCTAGTGGAGCATGATGTCAAAGTTGAAAAATGTCTCCAAAAACCCTGCCAATACCTCTCAAAACCCTAGCCGTAGCCCCCTCTCATATTTGGGAAAGAATGGAGAAAAAAATGCTGAAATTGGGGTTGAATTGCAACTTAAATAGGGCTGGAATCGAGCATCCACACACACCTGTGGATTTGGCACACGGGCCTGTTGAATTTCTGTACGAACGTGGATAATTTTCACACACCCGTGTAGATTCCCTAGAATTCTCTTTTTCAGCCGGCTGTGAACAGTACCTGCTACAATAATTTGCTACAGTGTTTGCTACAATACCTGAAATCATGCCGGCCCGAAACACCCCCGAATCCATGTTTCATCGAGGTAACATCAACGGGCACACGTTCGCATTATAGATCACTTTGCTTTTTTCAATAACTTGCCTCATTGGTGAAGATCTTGCTATCAATTCACAACCTGGGATACTCGAATGTGACTACCTTTGTGGCCCTCCAAACCATTGTGCTAGATTGAATATACAGAGGTTGGCACACATTCTCGCATCTTCTACCCAACTTCTGTCTTCGCGTTTGACCCTTCTCAAGATTTCCTCAAAATAGTGTGTTCACGATCTACATTGGCTTCTTTCTTTAATATTCGGCTTCACAACCCTATATGCATGAAAGTAACACAAATGCACAAGTATTAGTGCTAAAACCTAATAAAAGTAATGCTCATCATAAGGAAAGAACACTTTGCATTGTTATCACACAAGGACTTATCAGGCTTCTCACACGGGCATGTAGAGTTTCACATGGGCATGCAGAAATTACCCATGCCCGTGTGTAATTCACAGGGTTATCGAGAGGAACAGACACTTGCCCCTATGTCTTCTTGGGATAGAGCTCTGAACTCTGCAGAGAAACACACGCCCGTCTGTAAATTACCCATGGGCGTGTGACCGTTAAAAGGTTATTCACAGGAGCATTCACACGCCCCTGTGTCTTTTCAGGATGGTGAAGTTGAGCTCTGAACAGAAACACACGCCCGTGTGAAAATTCCACATGCCCGTGTGTTTTCTCTGGACGGCTAAAAAAAATTACAGACTCAACCAAAAATTTTTGCACACTTATACACATATAGAGCCTACATTTGCTATACAAAATTGACCAAAGAATCATGAAAAACATGCTCAAACAACCAAGAAACTTTTCCAAACACAATTAAGCACATGAAAACAAAAATGATCCATCAGAAAAGCATAGCAATAGCATGTAAACATCAAGACACCAACACTCAAGTACTTATTCTTGAAAATACTAAACTAAAACCTAGAAAAATAGTAACAGCTTGGGTTACCTTCCAAGAAGCACTTGTTTAACATCACGAAGCTTGACGTACCTCTTCTTACCTCATGGGGCCTCATGGAGAAAGAACACTTCCTTGTTATCATTACTAACCTGTCCTCCAAAGTATGGTTTTAGCTGGTATCCGTTCACCTTAAACATACCCTTCTCTGGATGGGTAGTTTCAATAGCACCATGTGGTGAAACTTCAGTTGAACAAAGAATGCTTTCAGATTCTTGATATGCTTGTCATGCCACATCCGAATTCTTTTCTTGTAAATCCTTGCATTCTTATATGCCTTCATCCTCCACTCATCTAACTCATTGAGCTGAAGCATTCTTTGTTTCAACGCTTTGCTCAAGTCAAAATTCATGGCTTTAATGGCCCAATAGGCTTTATGCTCGATCTCTACAAGCAAATGACATTACTTACCATACACCAAGTTATAGCGAGTCATCCTTATTGAAGTTTTATACACCATTCTATGAGCCCAAAGTGTGTTGTCTAAATGCTCCAACCAATCATGCTTCCCTCGTTCCACTGACTTTGTCAAAATCCTCTTAAGGTCTCTATTTGTGACTTTCACTTGACCACTTGTCTGCGGGTGATAGGGGTATCAAGGAGATGATGCATTCCATAGCGTTTCAACACTTTTTCAAGTTGAGTGTTGCAAGAATAAGTTTCTCGATCACTAATGATATTTCGTGGAGTTTCAAATCGAGCAAACAGGCTCTTCAAAAACTTAACCACAGTTCTAGCATCATTAGTTGGTAGAGCTTGAGCTTCCACCAATTTAGAAAAATAGTCCACCACCACCAGAATATATTGATTACCATTAGACATTGGAAAGATCCCATGAAATCAATCCCCCATACATCAATTAACTCACAAAATTGTATTAGATTCTGAAGCATTCTATCCCGTCGCGACAGGTTTTCGGCCCTCTGACAATGGTCACATCAGAGAACAAACTGATGTGCGTCCTGGAATAAAATCAGCTAATCGAACATGGTAGCCAAAGATTTTTCAACAGCTATACTTGAAGCATAATACCACCCAACTCGCTTGGAATGACAATGTGCAAGGATATCCAAACATTATTCCCTAGATACACATCTTCTAACCACATGATCATCGCAGATGCAGAACAAGTATGGATCATTCCAAAAGTAATTCTTCAAATCACTGAAGAACTTCTTATTTTGGTAGAAGGTTAGGCCATACTTAAGTACTTTGCCTGATAAGTAGTTTCCAAATCTGTGAACCATGGAGTGCCCTCTATTTCTCAACTTTTAACTGCATGCAAGTGCTACTGACAACGCCCCTTGCGTGTGACCTGCAAGTGCACAGGTTTGTCGAGTAATAAATCTTAGGTTAGTGGGGTATCATATCCACAGGGAGTAGGGAGTAAAATTACTTAAATTAATACTTAACCACTTGAAAGTGAATAATGATAATGTTGATAAAATGTAATGAAAACGAAGATAAAAAGAAACAAGAATAAGAGGCAAAAGTAAGTGAGAGGTAAGGCAATCGATAGAAGTGGGGTACTCAGGCAATGCACCCCCTAGGATTAATGTTTCAAGTGCAAGACAAACTATTATACTTCCTAATCAATGCTCAATGAGTCATGGAAATCCTTAAGCACACGGTCCCAATTCTCAGGTAAACTGTGACTAACTCTATACTATGTCTCGATGGAGAAATTGCTCAGTCTCAACACCTCACACTGTGTAAAGTTGCATGGAGTTCTAGGGAATCCAAGTGATAAACCCTCTTCCTATGTATAGACCTAACCCTTTGGTCCAGGCAAAAGGACCCTAGTCACATCTAAGCTTTAGACACTAGAGTCACTTCAAAGCTTCACTCCGTTGCTCGCACAACTAAACCCAGCAGAGTTCATCTCTAGAACTTCACTCTATTATGACCACAAAGAACTCAAGGAAATGGAGGTAGGATAAATCACACTGGAGGGGAAAGGGGATGCTCCGCTACCACTCGACTCACCCTCTTAACCCTCTCCAATCAAGCAATGTCTAACCCTCGTAGTGTGTCACTCATCTACAATGGTCACCAAGATGGACTCTCAACCCTAGTGTCACTTTAGGGGAGAAATCATTCCACAAGCACTCAAGATTGGAACTCAATTGAAACATTAATTTTGGAAAGCATAATAAGAGATCAATGAAACAATAATATCCTAGGGTTTACAAAATCCAAGTACCAACTAGGGGGTTTAGCTCTCCATGGAGCACAATACAATCAACAATGAAATTGAAAGTAAAAACAAGTGTTCCATAAGAAAACCCCCTCGTTAGTCGTGTCAATGGTATTGTAGAATAACCAAGTCTTCTCCAAAGGTCTCCTTGTCCGGCTTAGGGCACACCTCACAGGATCTATGCCGATGAAAGCTTCCCCAATAACCTTCCTCCAAGCGAATCACGGTGTCGAATCCCTCAAACCACTAGAAAGACTTGCCAAAAGCCTCTCCAAACCCTATCCGACAGCCTCCCAAATAATGGAGAAAAGTGGAAAAGAAGAGGGGAAAATGATTCCCAAAATCGGGCTAAATCGCGGCTTAAATAGAGCTAGAATCAGGCATCCTTACGCCCCTGTGGATCTGCCACACGAGCCTGGGGAATTTCCACACGGGCGTGGGGAATTTCCACATGCCCATGTGGATTCTCTGGAAATCCTGTTTTCGGGCGGCTGTGAAGAGTAACTGCTACAACACTTGCTACAGTATTTCACTATAGTAACCTACTACAGTAATCAGCCAAAATACTCCCAATTCCACACTTTTCATCGAGGCAACATAAATGGGCACAGATTTATGCCATAGATCGCAACTATTCTTTAATCAAAGGCTTCGTTGGTGAACATCTTGTATTACCTCAAGGGGGTTCTTGGAGAAAGAATACTTCCTTATCATCTTTACTAACCTGCCCACCAAAATAGGGCTTTAGCCGATGTCCGTTCACCTTGAATGTATTTCTCTCCGGATGAGAGATTTTAATAGCTCCATGGGGTGACACCTTACTTACGGTGTAGGGCCCAAACCATTTGGACTTGAGCTTTCCAGGAAATAGCCTTAGGCGAAAGTTGAACAATAACACTTGATCGGCCACGTTAAAGTGTTTCAGAGTTTTAATATGCTTGTCATGCCACTTCTGAATTCTTTCTTTGTAAATTCTTCCATTCATCCAACTCATTAAGATGGAGCATTCTTTGTTCGCCCACTTTTCTTAAGTTAAAGTACATTGCCTTCATGGCCCAATAAGCCTTGTGCTTAAGCTCCACGGGCAAGTGACATGATTTACCATATACCAAATTATAAGGAGTAGTCCCTATCGGTGTTTTATATGCTATTCTAAGAGCCCAAAGTGTGTCATCCAAGCATTCTGACCAATCTCGCTTCCCTTATTCCATGAACTTTGTCAAGATTCTCTTAAGCTCTCTATTTGTAACTTCCACTTGATAACTTGTTTGTGGATGGTAGGGACTGATGAGGCGGTGGTGTACCCTATAGTGCTTCAAAACTTTCTGAAGTTGAGTGTTGCAAAAATGAGTCCCTCGATCACCAATGATAATTCGTGGAGTCCCAAATCGAGTGAACAACCTCTTCAAAAATTTCACCACTGTTGATGGTATGATGAATGAGATTTATATAAAAAGATAAAAAAGAAATAAGAACAAGAGGCACATTGAGAGATAAGGCAATCGATATAAATGGGGTACTCGGATATTGTTCCGCCTAGGACAATAATTTCAAGTGCAGAACCAACTACTATGCTTCCTAATTAATGCATTAACTAGTTGTGAAAATCCTTCAATAGACGGTCCCAAATCTATGGTCAACCATGACTAACTCTGCACCAAGTCCCGGTAGAGAAATCGATCAATCTCAACAGCTCGCACTGTGTACAGTTGCAAGACGCTCTAGGGATTCCAAGTGATAAACCCTAATCGTATGTGTAGACCTAACCCTTTGGTTAAGGCAGAAGGTCACTACTGACAATTAAGCCCTAGGTGCTAAAATCACTTCAACGCTTCACTCCATTGCCTTTGTAACTAAGCCCCAAGGAAAAGTCATCCCTTAGCCCGTTCACTTTACTATGACCGCAAAGAACTCTTGGAATGTGGAGGTAGAGTAAATCAAATTGAAGGAGAAAGGGGACGCTCTGCTAACTCTTAACTCACCCTCTCAAATCTTTCCAATCTAGCTTTGTCAAACCCTCATGGCGTGTCACCCATCCACAAAGGTTACCAATATAGACTCTCAACCCTACTGTAACTCTATAGGAGAAATTATTAAACAAGAAATAAAGATTGGAACTCAATAAAAACATCAATAGAGGAAAGCATAATAAAAGGTTTAAAAAAACAATAACATCCTAGGGTTCATAAATCCAAGTACCCATTAGGGGGTTTAGCTTTCCATGGAGCTAGTTACAATAAACAATGAAATTAAATGTAAAAACAAGTAATCCATAGAAAAAACCCCTCGGTAGTCATGTTGATGGTCTTGTGGAGAGGCGTCATCTCCTCCAAAGGTCCCCTTATCCGACCTAGGGTGCACCTTGCCGGATCGGTGCCGACGAAAGCTCCACCAATAACCTTCTTCCAAGTGGAGCATGGTGTCGAAGCCAGAGAACCACTCCAAAAGCCTTGCCAAAACCGCTCAAAGCCCTACCTGCCCCTCTTGAAAGTTTGGGAAAAGATGGAGAAAAGAATGCTAAAATCGGGCTAAAAACGGCTTTAAATATGCTGGAAGCGGGCATCCACACGGGCCTGTGGAATTTTCACATGCCCACGTGAATTCTTTGGAATTCTGATTTTCGGCCGTTTGTGAACAGTAACTGCTACAGCAGCTTGCTACAAAAAAACCCTACCTTCATGCCCGCAGCGGCAAAAAAACACTCCTGAATCCACTTTTCATCGAGGCAACATAAACGAACGCACGTTTATGACATAGATTTCGTTGCTTCTTCCATAAACGAGTTCATTGGTGAAAGATCTTGTTATCATTGCATAAGTTCGGATACACAAATGTGACTGCCTTCATGCCCCTCCAACTCATTGTAATGTCTTGAATACATGGAGGTTGGCACACATTCACATATGTTAGAGCTCCACTTGTGTCGTCGCGATTTGTTGCTTCCAAGATTCCACCAAATAGTGCGTCTCATGATCTACTTTTTGGCTTCTTTTTCTTAATACTTAGCTTCACAACCCTACATGCACAAAAGAACATAAATACACATGTATTAATGCTTAAACCTGCTAAAAGTAATACTCATCATAAGGAAAGAACACTTAGCATTCTTATCACACAAACACTTATCAAACTCCCCCACACTTAAACTTTTGCTTGTCTCAAGCAAAGAAATACACATTGAAACATAGAAGAAAGAAATATTGAAAGTTCTTAGCCTTAGGTTCACCAAAACATGCAAGGAGAGCATTCTACAAGTAAGGGAAATTTGAATACTAAATACGAAAAATCAATGCTCCAGCCAAAAACTCAATTCAAGAAGGACACAAACACAAAATTTTGTAAATGTGTGTAAACTAACTCAATTCAACCCAAAGTATACTCTGCAAAGTCCTAAGTATAAGGGACTTATTTATCTACAAAACATAACAAAACAAAAAGATGGTAGTAGCTTCACACATCCTATAAGGTAGCCCTTTCCAAAGCGACCGCTAAGGTAGCTTTCACACTTTTGAGGTGGTAGCTCTTTCTACAGTGGTGGTAGCTTTCACTCATCCCATTAGATAGTTGTTTCTCTCATTAGGGCATAACTAGTATCTGACTTATGAGAGTAGCTTCATACTTCATAGGTGGTAGCTCTTTCCACCCTCAATGCATGAACAATCTATTTTTTTTTATCTTTTTTTCCTGCAAAATAACACAAAAAACAAAAGTAATTAGTCCCTTAAACATCAAACTTGAGTTTCCAAAAGATTTTTTTATGAGTGAGTGGTGCACAAATATTCATCGGGCAAAAAAATTCCTAGAAATTCAAGTAAAAACTAGAGGAAGAGAACATTCAATGTTAAAATTTTTCCTAAACTCAAGAATTCAAGCATTGCAACTAAGGTGAACCGCCATTGGCTACGTAAGCATGTATGTCAATTAAAAACTTATATAGAGGACATGTGCAATGTGAACTCCCCTCACACTTAAGATATACATTGCCCTAAATAATAGCATGCAAGCACAATAAAAAGTGATACAATTTAAAACACATGTGAAAGTGGGCAATTGAATCAATACTCCCCTGACTCCTAGTGGTGTGTTTAATGGAGCTAAATCCTTGGGAGTGAAGTTCCAATAGGTTATGAAGCACACACGGCCAAGTGTAAAGCACCTTGACCGTGTCTATGACTAGTTCTCAGTTCCCATACTGACAAGACCATCTACACGCATACACAAGGGGGTTCAGTGAAGCTCAATAAACAAAAATGAACCGAGTATATAAAAGATAGAGCATTGAAATACAACTCGAGACAAAAATTAAAGATAAACTCAGAAGAAGATCCTTTCTGAGTATAGAAGTCCAAAATAAAATGCAAAAATAAAATATGAAAAATAAGAACAAAGAAGGTAAAGACGCCTCCAGTGTTGGTGTCAATTGCTGGTATATTTATTGGCGCTACTAGTGAAGATGATGCTGGTGCTGCAAAATAAAGAAAGATTGGGCGAAGAAAAGAGAAAGAGAAGCTTACTGATGAAATGAGAATAAAAGAATAGAAAAAATGCCCGGAAAACTTAAGTAACAACCCTCTAAAATGACGGTGAGAGGTCAGGAGAGTGCAAGGATGCGTTCTAAGAACGTGATAAGTGTCTAAATGTAGGTGTTTTCGTATATATATCATTTTCACTTTGCATGTATTTTGTGAGGTTTGATGCCTGTTTTGCGCTTAATCTTCTATTATTTGCTTTGTAGGGCATAAGGAAGCCATGGAGAACAAAAAGATATCATTTAGGCAAAAAGAGAAGTAAACAGGAATTTCATACCACCCGCATACTACCCAGTATGGGGGCCATATGCACTGTATCAGCGGAAAGATTTGGAGTTATCTGCCCAGATTTCCAAACTACCCAGTATACAGGGTTGTATGGAGGCCGTATGTACCCTGTATGAAACGCGAATCTTGGGTTTTTGAGTGCTATATGACCCCCATACGACCCCTATACGTCCCATATGTCATGGGGGTATAAATACTGACTTTTAGGATAGAACAAGGGACTTTTTTTGGGCATATTTTGAGAGACCACTTGAGAGGCTTTGGGAGACCTTAGGAAGGAGAAAGAGGGCAAGGAAGCGAAGAGATCATTCAAGGCCAAGGTCCAAGACTCTCAAGGCAAGAAGGCAACATCATTCAAGGGGAGATCTACCACGATTTGAAGGAAGGAGACCCGTGGTTAGAGGAAGCATCATTCGGCATTCCTTTGGCGGGGAAAGCATCATTCGGCACATTTTCTACATCCTCCTCCACTATTTCATGAAGGAAGTGTCATTTATGCTTTTCTTTTGTGTTTCACTTGATTATATTGCTTGTTGTGGGATGATGACACACTAGACCCCCAAGGCCACCGGGTGTTGGTGAACCTTGGGGGGTTTTATCATGTATTTTGGATGATTAATTGTTAATTCCATGCTTAGGTAATTTTGATATTTAATCCATTTTTTTCATGCTAAGTGCTACACTAAGGAGAAATCCGTAGCTCTTTTATGAGTGATGCATATAGATGTGACTTGCTCGGATGTATTAGATCATGAATGGATTAGAAGGGGATACTTGTATCATCACGCCGAGAAATTGTGTGTTGGTAGCCCTCCATGTTATGTTAAGCCAAAGAAGAATAGGTTTACTCCTATTTGAGATTTCCTTGTGCTTAATGCAATCATAGGAATGTGGATTTGGAAGAAATTCCTATCTATGTTCGTATGGAATTAGGGTTCAATCGCTGAGAAATTGGGGTTGTTCTAATCTAGAAATCTCTTTGTTCATTTTACCCTTGCATCTTTTAATCATCGTCCATGTTTCATGATAAGTCCTCAAGGGGATCCACATCCATAGTCCTTTGCATTACATTGAATTTCCTACATGCTCATTGCTTGTTCTCTCTAATTTGTTGGAAATCTTGTTTTAGTTTTAATTGTTTCTAGTAGAGTAAATTCCATCACTTGAGATCTTAGGCTAGATAATAGTTTGAGAAGGAGTAATAGGAGATCCTTAGCCCCGAGGAATATGACCCTCGTGTCTTCACACGAGGTATTACTTGGCGATCCCGTAGACTTGCGGGGAAGCAATCAAGTTTTTTGTGCCATTGCTGGGGAATCTTTAAGGAATTCTAGGAAACTTTTAGATTATTACTCTAGCCATTTCACTATTTACTCATTTTTATCATTATTTGTTTTTCCTTTGATCTTAACTTTCTAAAATTTTTTTGGTTTTGCAAGGTACTGTGCATGACACGTTCAAATCCATCGACCTTGATTACACCGAATAGTGAGATTGAAAGAACTTTGCATCGGAGACTGAGAGAAGTTGGTGAAGGATCGGGTATACAAAACATTGAAATTGAGGATAGAGAGTCTTCAATCATGGCCGAAGAGCGATGCACTTTATCTGAATATGAAAGACCTCAATTCACGGGTGATAAGTTTAGAGTTCAAGCACCATCCATGGCATCCAACAACTTTGAAATTAAAGCAAGTACAATCGGCAAGGTCCAGAACTCGGTTCAATTCAATGGACTTGCAAATGAGGATGCACATGACCACCTTCCTCGGTTCCTCCAAATTTGCTCTATATTCAAGATTAATAGGGTGTCGGATGATGCTATCCGTTTGAGGCTATTTTCATTCAGTTTGAGAAATGGGGCATATTCTTGGCCTACATCATTATTTCCAGGATCTATAAAAACATGGAAGGATATGGTTGAGAAGTTCCTTGGTAGGTATTTTCCTCCAAGCAAAGCGGCCAAGTTGAGAAAAAAAATTTTAGCCTTTAAACAAGGGGAGTCCGAAGCATTGTTTGAAGCCTATGAAGGATTCAAGGATCTCCTTAGAAGGTGCCCGCATCATGGTTTTGCCTCATGGATACCGGTACAAATCATTTACAACGGGCTGAATTATGCTACTTGCCATCTCATTGATGCCACAGCGGGTGGTTCCCTTACCAACAAGTATCCCGACGAGGCCGAGCAATTACTTGAGTCTATGGTGAGCAATGAATCACATTGGGCCTCGAGTGGATCTTCACAAAAGACTGCTGGCTTTATGAAGTGAGTAGCAATGATGCCTTGGCCGCAAAGGTTGATGTGTTAACTCAAAAGCTTGATCTTCTTATGGGCAGTAGTTCGAGGCCAGAATCAGTGTTAAGTTATAGCACTTGCGGTGGTGGGCATGTTGCATCCCAATGTCCTATTGCTAGCTCCTCTGTCGCTTCCATTGAGAATGTCAACTATATTGGGGGGCAACAAAATCAAGGGAACCCGTACAGCTCAACTTATAATCCGGGATGGAAGAACCACCCAAATTTTTCATGGAACCAAGGCCAACAACAAAGATGTGCACCACCTCAAGGATCTTAATTTCAACAACCAGCCTTTGAGAAGAAATTTACTACTGAAGAGGTCCTTGCCAAGTTCATGCTCAGTACTAATGACAGGTTCAATAGCTTAACTAGTAGTATGGATGCACAATTTTGCAAGGTGAATGCTCAGCTCACTCAGCACGCCAAATAGTTCAGTGAGATAGGTTTTTTCTTGAGAAACCTCCAAGCTTCGGTAAAGTCAATTGAGCATTGAGTAGGACCCAAGTGTCAAGAAAAGTGGGGTAGCCTCCGGGGAAGACCCCAAGCTAGTTGAAGAAAATAACGAAGACAAAAATCAAGGAAGGAATGACAAGCCCTAGCAACAACGGCCAACAAAATCATCTGAGTACAAGCCTCCAATCCCTTATCTAACCAGATTGAAGCATTACAAGGAGGATGTTGACTTCAGAAAATTCATCAACATCTTCAAACAACTCCATTTGAACATCCCGATAGTTGAAGCATTGACTTAAATGCCGAAATATGCCAAGTTTTTAAAATAGTTCCTCACAAACAAGAGAAAGTTGGAGGAAGAGGGCACAGTTGCACTTACAGGGAATTGCTCGGCCATTCTAGAAAAGAAGCTCCCACAAAAGTTGAAAGATCCGGGAAGCTTCATTATCCCGTGCATGCTTAAAAGTGGAGTCCAAGAAAATGCTCCAGCAGACTCGGGGGCAAGCATAAATTTCATGCCCTATTCCATGTATTTGAAACTTGGTTTGGATGAGTTGAGGCCCACGAGGATGACTTTGCAATTGGCGGATCGATCAACAAGGAAACCTCGTGGGATTGTTGAAGATGTGATTGTCCGAGTGGACCAATTTGTTTTTCCTGTGGATTTTGTCATCATGGACATAGATGAGGATGTGGAGATATCACTGATTCTTGGCCGACCATTCCTCAGCACCTCAGGTACCCTAATTGATTTGAAAGGAGGAAAGTTAACCCTAAGAGTCAGAGAAGAAGAAGTGGTGTACATTTTACCGGCTGCAATGAAACTTTCTTTAGATCATGATGACACATCTTACTTCATTGATGAAACTGATAAGTTGATTTCTGATTGTGTGCATGAGATGCTCTCGATCAACCCGTTGGTTGAGTATTTGGGAGAGTTGGAGAATGAAGAAAAGACGAACCTCACTACCATGCTCAATTTCATAACTTGAAGCAACCAAAAGAGAAGGTATCCTGTACCAGTGCTAAGGAAAAAGAGAAAAAGGAATCATTTGTGAAGAAAATGTGGAGGAGATTCATGGGAGAAAAAAAAAGGTACCAAGCTTCATCACCCCACATATCAAGGAGGAAAGGTAAATTTTTCACCCCTCTCTACTCATGAACAATTCGAGGACTTGTCAATGTTGTCACTAAATTTACCTGGAAGAAACAACACTACTAGGTAAATTGGGGGTGGCTTCAAACTCTTTGAACCCCCATGAGGTAAGCAATGAGGTACGTCAGGCTCGTGACGTTAAACAAGCGCTTCTTGAGAGGCAACCCAAACATTCGGGGATGTTTTCTTACATTTTTAGTATTCTAGATCTTAGTTCATTTCAATTTTCATATTTCTTAGACTTGTTTTGTCTTTGAATAAGCTTCTTGAGAGGCACATTGTTTTCATCGTTCTTAGTTATGATGTATTTCTGCAACTTCTTGAGAAACTGATATTTTGGTGTCATTTCATGTGCTAGATCGTCGTTTTATTCATTTTATTCATTTTTGGAGAAGTCTTCAAACTTGCTATATCATTTTTACGTCATTTCAAGCAGGATTTTGAAGTTTTGAGTGAATTTAAAAGTCATACGGCCATCCTAGGCTGTATGAAGGCTGTCTGCGATGAACACAGAGCCGATCTAGTGGCTCTGTGCCATCACAGATGGCGCCCATACGGCCACATATGGGGGCCATTTGTTACGCACTAGTAGTCTCGGCCAAGAGAGGTCTCTCGGCCCATATGACCCCCATACAGGGCCGTATGGGGCGGGCCTGCCCCATATAACCCCCCATTCTCTCTCTCTTCCATTCTTTTCTTTTCTCTCTTTTTCCATTGATTTTCTCGCTTCTTCCTCCCTCATTTCTTGGCCGAATCTCCTCATTTTTTTCAGCTAAAACTTCTCCCAATTCATTGGAGACTTCGATCTAGTGGTTTTCCTCGAGGTTAAAGCTTGTTTTCTCAAGATTTCATCAGTATTCTTTTTTAATGCCATAGGTTTATCTCTTTCATTTCTTGGGCATTCTTGGAGATTGTGTTTGCAATTTCTCTAGTATTTTGCTTGGTTTGGATGATGTGAATGTCATGGATGAATTTTCATTCAATTTTATGTAAAAAGTTTTTGATTCTATGAATATAGGGGAAACTCTTGCTGTGTGAATAGTGATCATATGGCCCCCATACGGCCGTATGACCTCAAAAATTTAATTTTTCATTTGTTTCCTCTATCTTTTGCATTTTATTTTGATTTATCTTGTATCCCTATAAGCTTGAACAAGGTTGTCTTCATTGTAGGGATGCCTCACACTAAAAGACTCGCCTCCAAGCGCCCAAGAACCACCGCACCCTCATCTACACCCGATGAACCAGTCTTCAAGTTAGCCCATCATCGAGAGATATATGATAGATTGAAGGCAAAACCATTTGGGACATTTTGCTATATTTATTGGGGGCTTGTGGAGAACCTTGTGATAGCAAATCAAGTCAAGGAGTGGTTATCACGTAATTGTTGGGACAAGCTTTTTCCCATCAACGAGCAAACCTTTCTCCAATCAACCTTGGAGGTTTTGATTATATTTGAGGCATGACAAGATGGACAATCCGTGTGGAATAGGAAATGTATCACCATCCATTTTCAAGCTTTTGGGAAAAAGTGTACTATGCACCACTTGGACTTTGCTAAGTACTTGGGGATCTATGATGATGAGTTTATCAATTCCATGCCCGGCACAGGTCTTAAGCATGATTTCCCAAGTGAATTGGGGAGAAGCAACTATTGGACGACCTTGGCAGGCAATGATCAGACCCGAAAGGCTTTGTGCATGACAAACCTGGCACACAGATTCATTAATGCTTTGATTGCTCATACTATTTATTGCCGGGCTGATAGCAAGGGGGTGGTCACTCAAGCAGATATTTACACGATATATGGCATCTTCGAGCAGTGCATGATAAGTGCTTGTGTGATATGAATGCGAAGCATTCTTTCCTTATGTTGAGCATTACTTTTCTCGGCTTTTTACACTAATATGTGTGTTTTTATGTTACTTTCGTGCAGGTAGGGTTGTGAGGCCGAGTATGAATGAAAGAAACCAATGTGGATCATAATGCACTGATTTTGGAGGAAATCTTGGTAAGGTTCAAACACGAAGACATAGGTCGGGTGTGAGATGCTAGAGTGTGTGCCAACCTCCTCGTATTTGAGTTATCACAACCATTTGGAGGGGCACAAGGGCAGTCACACTCAAGCATTCCGACTTATGCACATAGAATAAGATCTCCACCAACTTGTCCGTCATTAAAGAAACAAAGCGATCCACGGCGTGAACGTGTGCCTGTTTGCGTTACTTCGATAAAAGTATGGACTCAGGAAGTATTTTAGGCAGGCACTGTAGCAAAAGTACTGTAACAGCACTGTTCATAATCAGAATTCCAGAAAATCTATACGGGAGTGTGGAAATTACCAACGCCCGTCTGGAAATTCCACAGGGGCGTGTGAAAAATCCACAGGACCGTGTGGATGCCCGATTCCAGCCCTATTTAAAGCCGATTTCAGCTCCGATTTCAGTATTCTTTTCTCCATCTTTTCCCCAACTTGAGAGAGGGTTTTGGCTAGGGTTTTGAGAGGTATTGGCTAGGGTTTTGGAGAGGTTCTATGGCTCTGACATCGTCATTCCTATAGAAGAAGGTTGGTAGGGGAGCTTCCGTCGAGGTGTATCCTATACCGGATAATCGAATCCTTGGACGACGAGTAGAGGACTTTCCACAAGACCATCAACACGACTATCGAGGGGGTTTCTCTATGGATTCATTGCTTTTACATTCTATTTTTTTTATTGTACTTAGCTCCATGAAGAGCTAAACCCCTAGTGGGTACTTGGGTATTTGTGAATCCTAGGATGTATTTGTTTCATTGAATCTCTTTATTATGCTTTCAATTAATTGATGTTTGTTGTGAGTTCCAACCTTGAATGCTTGATTGTATGAACATTTTCCCTAGAGTGACACTAGGGTTGAGAGTTCTTGTTGGTAACCTTGTGAGTTAGTGACACACCACGAGCGTTAGACAAAGCTAGGTTGGAGAGGATTGAGAGGGTGAGTCGAGAGGTACAGGAGCGTCCCCTTTCCCCTCTGGCATGATAGATTCTACCTCCGTTCCTCGAGTTCTTTATGGCCAGAATAGAGTGAATGGTCTAAGGGATGACCCTCCGCTGGGGCTTAGTTGCGCGTGCAACGGAGTGAAGCGTTGAGGTGATCTTAGTATCTAGGGCTTAATCGTGGTTAGGGACCTTCCGCCTGGACCAAAGGGTTAGGTCTATAATTAGGAAGAGATTTATCACATGGAACTCATTGCAACTCTATTCGAATGCGAGGATGAGAGGTTATCTAATCTCTCCTCTAGGACATGTATAGAAAGTTAGGCATAGTTGACTTTAGATTTAGGACTATGTATTTAAGGATTTCCACGACTCACCATTGCATTGATTAGGAAGCATAATAGAGGGTTCTTGCACTTGAAACAATTGTTCTAGGTGGAGCATTATCCGAGTACCCCATCTTTATCGATTGCCTTACCTCCTGCTTTACTCGTGCTCTCTTACTTGTTGTTTTTACTTTTGAGAATTGAATCATTGTCACACTTATCACTACTGATCTTTCACATAGCTAAGAAGTGGATTAAGTGTTTTTATTCCCTACTCCCTGTGGATTCGATACCAGCTCATCTGGGATTATTACTTCGACAAACCTGTGCACTTGCGGGATATACGCAAGGGCACCTTATCAGTGCACTACTCATCTTAGGCACCTTGTCGCAGATGCATTTCTTCACTAGGGCTCATATACTCAATTGGGAGCTATATTTGCTGGGCCCTATGTGACTAGATTGATCCGTGGCATTGGTTTATTGGAGAAAATGTGAGGTATGACCTTTGTAGAAGGTGTAGCACCCCTTAGGAAGACCCACGTATGGGCGATTGGCTTGGTGGTGAACGAGCATGCAAGTGGCAAACACACACATCACCAGGCCACTGTTTAGTCCAGCCAGCGATAGACAGAGCACACAAAGTCAGAGATTGAGGGCATGCCTGTCCCCACCCCGGCACTACATCATTACCTGACTTCAACATGAGACTAATGGGGCTTGAGGAAGAGGTTCAGGCTGTGCGTCAGTAGCAGTGTGAGATTCATGGCCAGCTTTAATAGATTATTAAGGAACAACGCCGACTCAAAGCAGATTTTCACCGTTTCATTACCTCGTACTATGGCTCATCCTTGCACACTATGACCCCTGCTTCTGCTGCCATGCCACCCCCACCGGCACCAGATTGTGATGAGTAGCAACCTGTTTGAGCATGGACACCTATCATTTACTTTAGTTTGCTTTGTTTTGTATTTTTGTGTTTTGATGAGTTGGCATGGTTCTAACCCTACCGACTTGTGATTGTTGAACTATATGTTATTTTCATCTTTGTGTTTTGTTGACTAGTCCCTAGTTTCTCCCTTGTGTTTGTATTGGTAAATTTTTGTGGAATAATGATGTCCCCTTTTTGTCTCGCAGGGCATTGAGGAAATTTTGTGAGCTTTCCTGGTTTTTAATGAAGGTCAGATGAGAGAAGAATTGCTCACCACACCTTTTGTCGAGTCATACCTTATGATGAGCACAAGTTAAACTAGGGAAGTTAGTTTTCACCCTCCTCTATTGTTTGCATTGCTTCATCTCGCATGTTTTTCATGATTAGTGTACAATGAGGGCAATGCACAACACTGAGTGTGGGGATGTGTGTATTTCATGTATTAAGACCATTGTTTACATGCTAGTGTTACTTATGATGCCATTGCTCATTCTTGTAAGATTATTTTAGCTTGGATTAATGATTGATGTGAGTTAGTTGTTTCTATGCTTTATTGAATCTTGTTTTACCCCTAGTATTGCCATGTGCATTGAATTTTTTGTCGATGCCCTGGGAATAGCCAATGTGACTACTCTAACTCTCTTGTATGCATAACACACTACTTTGAGTACTTGGCCTTAGAACACTGAGTTCTATCATTCAATGTTTTCTTAAGAACTTCTAAGTCTTATTGAGCTAATCCGAGTATGAAGGAAATAAGCCAATGTGGATCGTAATGCACCGATTTTGGAGGAAATCTTGCTAAGGGTCAAATGCGAAGACATAGGTCGGGTGTGAGAAGCTAGAGTGTTTGCCAACCTCCTCGTATTCTAGTTGGCACATCCATTTGGAGGGGCACAAGGGCAGTCACACTCGAGCATTCTGACTTATGCACATAGAACAAGATCTCCACCAACTTGTCTATCATTGAAGAAGCAAGTGATCCACGACGTGAACGTGTGCCCGTTTGCGTTACCCTGATGAAAGTATGGACTCAGGAAGCTATTCAGGCCGGGACTGTAGCAAGATACTGTAGAAGCACTGTTCACAACCGGCCAAGAAAACAATAATTCAGAGAATCCACATGGGTGTGTGGAAATTATCCATGCCCGTGTGGAAATTCCACATGGGCGTGTGAATAATCCACAGGCATGTGTAGTCGCCCGATTCCAGCCCTATTTAAAGCCAATTCAGCCCCGAATTTAGCATTCTTTTCTCCATCTTTTCCGTAACTTGAGAGAGGGCTTATGCTAGGGTTTTGAGGGGTATTGGCTAGGCTTTTGGAGAGGCTCTATGGCTCTGACATCGCGCATCATTTGGAAGAAGGTTATTGGGAGAGCTTTCGTCGGCATCGATCCGGCGAGTTGTATCCCAGGCCAGACAAAGGATCTCTTGCGTTGAGTAGAGGACTCTTCACAAGACCATCGATACGACCATCGAGGGGGTTTCTTTATTGATTCATTGCCTTTACATTATATTTCTTTGATTGTACTTATCTCCATGGAGAGCTAAACCCCTAGTGGGTACTTGGGTATTTGTGAACCCTAGGATGTATTTGTTTCATTGAATCTCTTTATTATGGTTTCAATTAATTGATGTTTGTTGTGAGTTCCAACCTTGAATGCTTGATTGTATGAACATTTCCCCTAGAGTGACACTAGGGTTAAGAATTCTTGTTGGTAACCTTGTGAGTGAGTGAAACACCACGAGCGTTAGATAAAGCTAGGTTGGAGAGGGTGAGTCAAGAGGTACAAGAGCGTCCCCTTTCCCCTCCGGCGTGATAGATTCTACCTCCGTTCCTCGAGTTCTTTGCGGCCATAATACAGTGAATGGTCTAAGGGATGAACTTCCGCTGGGGCTTAGTTGCGTGTGCAATGGAGTGAAGCGTTGAGATGATCTTAGTATCTAGGGCTTGATCGTGGTTAGGGACCTTCCACTAGGACCAAAGGGTTAGGTCTATAATTAGGAAGAGATTTATCACTTGGAATCCCTAGAGCTCATTGCAACTCTATGCGAGTGCGAGGTGTTGAGATTGTTCGATTTCTTCTCCGGGACATGTATAGAGTTAGACGTAGTTGACCTTAGATTTGGGACTATGTAATGAAGGATTTCTATGACTCACTATTGCATTGATTAGGAAGCATAATAGAGGGTTCTTGCACTTGAAGCGATCGTCATAGGCGGAGCATTATCCGAGTATCCCATATTTATCGATTGCCTTATCTTCTCCTTTACTCGTGCTCTCTTACTTGTTGATTTTACTTTTGAGAATTGAATCATTGTCACACTTATCACTACTGATCTTTCACATAGCTAAGAAGCGGATTAAGTGTTTTTATTCATTACTCACTGTGGATTCGATACCCGCTCATCCGGGATTATTACTTGGACAAACCCGTGCACTTGCGGGATATAAGCAAGGAAACCTTGTTACTACATCAGTCGGACGTGAAAAAAAAAGAAATGAATGATGAAATGAAAATAAAAACCCTAGTGATCGTTTTGAGTACCTACCAAAAGTTTTGAGAAGATAGTGGATTTAGTTTCAACCTATAGAATTAAAAGGATCTTACTTGGCCATTGAAGTATCACTTAGTAGTTTAAGACTTAGTATTCTTTGTAAGTGGAGTGAGTAGCATCTAGAGCTATAATAATTGAAGTCCTTAGGCTAGACAAGATTAGGGCAAATGAGATATAAGATTCACTTACACGACATAGACATATAAGGGGTGAGACTGGATATTTTTAATATGCTTATTAACAATAACTCAACATCTATGTATCATTGTCCATTGCTTTTGGAGTCTTATATTTGCTTGATGCCAGAGGTAATGCATTTAGCCACTTTTCAGTCTCTTTGTTTTTCATGAGTTGATTGCTTGGGGACAAGCAACGCTTAAGTGTGGGGATATTTGATAAGTGTCTAAATGTAGGTGTTTTCGTATATATATCGTATTCACTTTGCATGTATTTTGTGAGGTTTGGTGCCTGTTTTGCGCTTAATCATCTATTATTTTCTATGTAGGGCATAAGGAAGCCATGGAGAACAAGAAGATATCATTTAGGTGAAAAGAGAAGAAAACAGGAATTTCATACCACCCCCATACTACATAGTATAGGGCCGTATGCATTGTAACAGCGTAATGATTTGGAGTTGTCTGCCCGGATTTCCATACTACCCAGAATACAGGACCATATGGAGGCCATATGCACCCCGTATGAAATGCGAATCTAGGGTTTTTGAGTGCTATACGACCCTTATATGGCCCGTATGTCATGGGGGTAAAAATACTGAGTTTTAGGGCAGAACAAGGGACTTTTTCTGGGCATATTTTGAGAGTCCACTTGAGAGGCTTTCGATGACCTTGGGAAGGAGAAGAAAGGCAAGGAAGCTAAGAGATCATTCAAGGCCAAGGTCCAAGACTCTCAAGGCAAGAAGGCAACATCATTCAAGGGAGATCTACCACGATTTGAAGGAAGGAGACCCGTGGCTAGAGGAAGCGTCATTCGGCATTCCTTTGGCGGGGAAAGCGTCATTCGGCACATTTTCTTCCTCCTCCTCCACTATTTCATCAAGGGAGTGTCATTTATGCTTTTCTTTTGTGTTTCACTTGATTGTATTGCTTGTTGTGGGATGATGACACACTAGACCCCCAAGGGCACTTGGTGTTGGTGAACCTTGGGGGGTTTTATCATGTATTTTGGATGATTACTTGTTAATTCCTTGCTTCGGTAATTTTGAGATTTAATCCATTGTTTTCATGCTAAGTGCTACACTAAGGAGAAATCCGTAGCTCCTTTATTAGTGATGCATATAGATGTGACTTGCTCGCATGTATTAGATCATGAATGGATTAGAAGGGGACACGCCAAGAAATTGGGTGTTGGTAGTGCTCCATGTTATGTTAAACCAAAGAAGAATAGGTTTACTCCTATTTGAGATTTCTTTGTGCTTAATGCAATCGTAGGAATGTGGATTTGGAAGAAATTCCTATTTATGTTCGTATGGGATTAGGGTTCAGTCCCCGAGAAATTGGGGTTGTTCTAATCTAGAAATCTCTTTGTCCATTTTACCCTTGCATCTTTTAATCATCATCCATGTTTCATGATAACTCCTCAAGGGGACCCACATCCAAAGGCATTTGCATTACATTGAATTTCTTGCTTGCTCATTGCTTGTTCTCTCTAATTTGTTGGAAATCTTGTTTTAGTTTTAATTGCTTCTAGTAGACTAAATTCCATCACTTGAGATCTTAGGCTAGATAATAGTTCGAGAAGGAGCAATAGGAGATCCTTAGCCCCGAGGAATACGACCCTCGTGTCTTCACACGAGGTATTACTTAGCGATCCCGTACACTGCGGGAAGCAATCAAAATGTTTGGGGAGTGAAAAAGATGAAAAAGGCAAAAATAAATTTATAAAGAGAAAACATAGCCTTTTTGAGTTCTGTACATCCACACGTGCGTGTGGAAATTACCCATGCCTGTGTGACTCCACAAGAGAGACCCACAGATGCAGACGCATCCCCTTATGGTTTCTCAGGATGACACCTTATGCTTCTGAACGCATCCACATGGGCAGTGGGGAAAATTCCCTATGGCTTCTTAGTCCAACCGAGATAATTCTCTGTGTTTCACTTGCCCGTGCGGAAATTCCACATGGGCATGGATCCTTACTGGTTAATTCATAGGGCAAACACATGCCCCTGTGTCTTCTCAGGAT
Organism: Dioscorea cayenensis subsp. rotundata; assembly: GCF_009730915.1. Taxonomy (NCBI): domain Eukaryota; kingdom Viridiplantae; phylum Streptophyta; class Magnoliopsida; order Dioscoreales; family Dioscoreaceae; genus Dioscorea; species Dioscorea cayenensis. Next base: position 25,348,925 of record NC_052479.1, on the reverse strand, counting down.
GGAGGAGAAATTCTCAGTAGAGAACCACACGGCCATGTGGAAATTACCCATTCCGTGCGTTTGTTTTCAGAATCATCAATACGGGTGAGTCCACGCCACTATATCTTCTCTAGAAAAATCTCTAAGTCTCTGCAGGGAAACACACGCCCGTACAAAAATTCTACACGGGCGTGGACCATCACAAGGTCACTCAGTGGGGTAAGTCCACGCCCCTGTGCTATCTCTGGATGATCTCTGAATGAAAACACATGCTAGTTCAAAAATTCCACACAGACGTGTGTTTTCTTTGGACACATAAAAAACTTTGCAGGTTCTGCAGAAAATTCCTAAACACAGATATACACTTAAAGCCTGCTTAACAATGCAATTTTAACCAGAGAAAACACAAAAAACACTCTCAAACGACCAAGATTCTTTGCCACATATGATCAGGCACATGATAACACCACAATGTCCCCAAGAAAATCACAGCAAAAGCATCTCAGAATCAAGACACCAACACTTAAAGCCTTATTCATGCAAATACTAACTAAAAACTAGAAAAACATTAGAAACTTGGGTTGCCTCCCAAGAAGCGCTTGTTTTATGTCACTTAGCTTGACGTACCTCTACCTTACCTTATGGAGGCTTGAAAAGAGTATGTTCCTCCTGACTAGACATCACAAAGCTACTTCCTTTAAGCAAAAATCTACTTGTTGGGTTGGAATATTTATTGGAGAATCCAACCATCTTACCTTTCGCCTCCAAGGAAACAATTTGGGTTGGGAATTGTCCAAGCTTAGCACAGATGGGTCATGGATGGCTTCAATCTCCTACCTACATCTTCTTCCAAACCCAAAATCTTTTTCTTGTAATTTATGAGTTGATCAATCTCAAAGAGGGATGCTCGTTCCATTACCTTAGGATTTACTTCTTCTTCAATTTCAACTTAAAAGCAATCTATCTTCGTCGACCCGTCTTATATCATTTCTTGCTCACAAACATACTGTCCATTCAAACAATCATCACATTGAATAAAAGGTTCTTCTCGCATCCACTCAATCTCGACAACATCATACTGGTTCCGTCCAACTTCTTCATTGCAGATCACTACCACATCATCTCTATAAGGAACTTGAATTGCTTGCTCAAATGCTTGTTGTTCCTCAGAGAGTGTGTCAAGTATCCCTCCTAATTGATGCTCAAGGTTTTTATAGGAAGCTTCATGACATCTTAGTGTGGTGTCCATATTTTGGATGAAGACATCGGATGCTTCAATAAAGTTAGCTAATACTATTTGCAACTAAAGTGCATCCTCTCCAAGTATCTCACACTTTTAACATTCATCCTGAGGTGCTTCCCAATATTATCCATCACTATTCCACAAGAAGTTTGAGTAGCCCTTTTCAATTAGATGATTTGTGTTGCAACAAGGAATGCTCTGTTGTTGTGAAGCAATAATTCTATCAACTAGTTCACTCAGAGCTTCAACTTGAGAATACAGAGCAATGAGCAGATCAATCATCATTTAAACTCCTTGCAAGAAAAAGTAAGATATGACAAAAGAAAACAAATGAGAAAGATGGAAGAATAAGAAAGTGTGAAATAGAATGAATGATAAATAGATAAAATATGAAAGTGCAAAGTGTCTCTGAAATGCCTATTCCCTGGCAACGGCACCAAAAACTTGACACAACCGAATATGCGTGTAAACCACAAGTGCACGGGTGTCGAAATAATAAATCAAAGGTGAGTGGGTATATCCACAAGGAATAGTGAATAGAAACACAATGATTGCTATCTAACTATGATGATAATATATTGATGGTATGATGAATGAGATTTATATAAAAAGAGATGAAAGAAATAAGAATAAGAGGCAAATAAAATTGAGAGATAAGGCAATCGATATAAATAGGGTACTCGGATATTGATCCGCCTAGGACAATCGTTTCAAGTGTAGAACAAACTATTATGCTTCCTAATTAATGCATTAATTAGTCATGGCAATCCGTCAATATATGGTCCCAAATCTATGGTCAGCCATGACTAACTCTACACCAAGTCCCGGTGGAGAAATTGATAAATATCAACACCTTACACTGTGTACAGTTGCAAGACGTTCAAGGGATTCCAAGTGATAAACCCTATTCCTATGTGTAGACCTAACCCTTTGGTCCAGGCGAAAGGTCCCTAGTCACAATCAACCCCTAGGTGCTAAAATCGTTTCAACGCTTCACTCAAATTCCTTTACAACTAAGCCCAGCGGAAGGTCATCCCTTAGCCCATTCACTCTACTATGACCGCAAAGAACTCTTCGAACGTGGAGGTAGAGTAAATCAAATCAAAAGGGAAAGGGGACAGTCTGCTAACTCTCGACTCACCCTCTCAACCCTCTCCAATCTACCTTTTTCTAACCTTCATGGTGTGGCACCCATCCACAAAGGTTACGAATATAGACTCTCAACCCTACTGTCACTCTAACGGAGAAATCATTCAACAGGAATTCAAGATTGGAACTCAATTAAAATATCAATAAAGGAAAGCATAATAAAAGGTTTAGAAACAATAGCATCCTAGGGTTCACAAATCCAAGTACCCACTAGGGTGTTTAGCTCTCCATGGAGCTAGTTACAATTAACAAAGAAATTGAATTTAAAAACAAGTAATCCATAGAAAAACCCCCTCGATAGTCATATCAATGGTATTGTGGAGTGGCCTCGTCTTCTCTAAAGGTCCCCTTGTCCGGCCTAGGGCACAACTCGCCGGATCGGTGCCGATTAAAGCTCCCCTAATAACCTTCTTCCAAGTGGAACGCGGTATCAAAGCCGGAGAACCACTCCAAAAGCCTTGCCAAAATTGCTCAAATCCTACATTCCACCCTCTTCAAAGTTGGGGAAAAGATGGAGAAAAGAATGTTGAAATCGGGCTGAAAAACGGCTTTAAATAGGCTGGAATCGGGCATCCACAGGCCTGTGGATGTTCCACAGGCCACTGTGGAATTTCCACAAGGGTCTATAGAATTTCTACATGCTTGTGTGGATTCTCTGGAATTCTGATTTTCGGGCGGATGCGAACAGTAACTGCTATAGTGATTTGCTACAGTACGCCCACCAAAAAACCACTCCCGAATCCACTTTTCATCCCGGCAACATAAACGGATACACGTTTATGCCGTAGATTGCGTCACTTCTTCAATAAACAGGTTAATTGGTGAAGATCTTGCTATCATTACACAAGTTGGGATACACAAATGTGACTATCTTCGTGCTCCTCCAACTCATTGTAATGGCTTGAATATATGAAGGTTAGCACACATTCACGTATCTTAGAGCTCCACTTATGTCTTCGCGTTTGTTGCTTATAAGATTCCACCAAATACTGCGTTCATGATCTACTTTTGGCTTCTTTTGTTAATACTTAGTTTCACAACCCTACATGCACAAAAGAACATAAATACACATGTATTAACGCTTAAACCTGCTAAAAGTAATGCTCATCATAAGGAAAGAACACTTCACATTCTTATCACACAAACACTTATCAGTTAGCCTTGTTCATGAGATAACTCAGTGCTGAGTGGTCAGTAAATAGCGTGACCCTAAACAAGATGAGGTAGGGCCTGAACTTATCAAAGGCAAACACGACCGCCAACAACTCTTTTTTGGCAGTTGTATAATTCTCTTGAGCACTCGTGATAGTCTTGCTAGCATAATAAATCAATCATAAATGCTTATCCTTCCTCTGACCGAAAACCGCTCCAACAACATAATCGCTCATGTCACACATGAGCTCGAAAGGTTCGTTCCAATCTGATATGGTTAGAATGGGTGCTTGCACTAATTTCTCCTTCAGCACATTAAAAACGAGCAGACAATCATTCCCAAAATTGAAAAGGGCATCCTTTTCAAGAAGCTTGGTCAACGGTTGTGTAATCTTTGAAAAATCCTTAACGAACCTTCTGTAGAAGCCTGCATGCACCAAGAAACTACGAACCCCTTTTACATTTGCAGGTGGAGGGAGCTTCTCTATGATTACAATCTTCGCTTTATCTACCTCCATACCTAATTGGGAAATCATATGTCCAAGGATAATGCCCTCTTGAACCATAAAATGATATTTCTCCCAATTAAGAACAAGATTTGTCTCTTCATACCTCACTAGCACTCTTTCCAAATTTTTTAAACACATGTTGAAGGAGTCTCCGACTACCAAAAAATCATCCATGAACACCTCCATTATGTCCTCTAGAAGATCTTCAAAGATAGCGGTCAGGCAACGCTAGAATGTCGCCGGTGAGTTACACAACCCAAAAGGCATTCGTCAGTAAGCGAAAGTGCCATAAGGACAAGTGAATGTTGTCTTCTCTTGATCTTCTAAAGCTATTGGAATTTTGATGTAACCTGACATACCATCGAGGAAGCAATAAAGCTGATGCCCTGCCAACTGCTCCACCATTTGATCAATAAATGGTAATAGAAAATGGTCCTTCGAGTGGCATTATTTAGTGGCATCATTTAGCCTTCTGTAGTCAATACAAACATGCCAACCCGTAATTGTTCTGGTTGGAATTAATTCATTCTTTTCATTCCTCACAACCATCATTCCTCCCTTCTTTAGGTCTACTTTAGTTGGGCTCACCTATGCACTATCGGAGATGGGATAAATAATCCCTGTACCAAGTAATTTTACCACTTCTGCCTTGACAATTTCCTTCATGTTTGGGTTCAATATTCTTTGGGGTTGGATCAAATATTAATAATTTTCCTCCATAAAGATTTTATGAGGACAAAATGAGGGATTGATGGCCTGAATATCTGAGATTTTTCAAGCAATAGCCAATTTATACCTTTTCAGCATGCTAACAAGCTTCTCCTTTTAATCTATAGATAGAGTTGAATCCACAATCACTAGGAGCTTTGAGTCCTCCATTAAAAATGCATACTCCAAATGTGCCTGTAAGTTTTTATACTCTAGTTTCGGTGGTTCATCAATTGATGGGTGCAATCTGCTTTCTTTCAATCTGTCAATTTCCTCAAAATTGTTTGCTTCCTATTTAGAATCATTCTCCACCTCTTCCACTTGTGCATGTGCTTCTGAAGGATCCTCAATGGCTATCCATTCTTTCATCTCACCATTTTCCTTTCCTGACATTGATACACTTAAAGAGAAAAGTTCCAGTCTTTGTTCATGATAAGATGAGTCAAAGTCGATAAGTATATATTTCCTATAGATTTCGTGGTATTGGACATCGATGAGGATGTAGATGTTCCTTTGATACTTTGGAGGCCATTCTTTGGCACTTCCAAGGCATTGATTGACAAGGACAGTGGGGAGTTGACGCTAAGGGTTGGAGATGATAAGCTCACATACCGCCTCACCGAAGCCATGCGGCATTCTCTTGACTTTGATGATACTCTCTATTTTCTCGACACTACTGATGAAATAATTGATGAATATGTGCAGGAAATGTTCAATCCAGACCAGTACGAAGGGTTGCTAGACCAAGATGAGGTTAATGAAGAAGTAATGGTACTTGGTCTAGAGGAGAAGATACCATCTACTCCGGGGATCATAAAGAAGGTGCTCCGGAAGATGAAGTGGGCGAAGAGACACCACAGGAAACACCCCAAGGCTGTTGGGGATGCGCATGAACAATACAAGTTGGATGAACCTTTGCTAGGCAGTACCAAGCCTGATAACTCCCCCTCTACCTTCAAGAGGCTTTGCTCATCATGCTTTCAAGTTATGGGTAAGAGGGTGATCGCTTCCCCGCAAGTGTACGGGATCGCCAAGTAATACCTCGTGCAAAGACACGAGGATCGTATTCCACGGGGCTAAGGATCTCCTATTACTCCTTCTCGAGCTATTATCTAGCCTAAGATCTTAAGTGATGGATTTACTCTACTAAATACAAATAAAAACTAAACACAAGATTTGCTAGCAAATTAGAGAGAACAAGCAATAAGCAAGCAAGAGAATCAATGAAGTGCAAAGGCCTATGGATGTGGATCCCCTTGAGGGGTTATCATGCAACATGGATGATGATTTAAAGATGCAAGGGTAAATTGGACCATGAGATTCCAAGATTAGAACAACCCCAATTTCTCGGCGATTGAACCCTAATCCCATACTGAACATAGATAGGAATTTCTTCCAAATCTACATTCCTACGATTGCATTAAGTACAAGGAAATCTCGCTTAGGAATAAACCTACTCTTCTTCGGATTAAACCTACATGGAGGGCTACCAAACACCCAATTTCTCGCGTGATGATACAAGTATCCCCTTCTAATCCATTCATGACCTAATACATGCGAGCAAGTCACATCTACATGCATCATTCATAAAAAGAGCTACGGATTTCTCCTTGGTGTAACACTTAGCATGAAAAACAATGGATTAGATCTCAAAATTACCCAAGCATAGAATTAACAAGTAATCATCCAAAAATACATGATAAACCCCCAAGGTTCACCAACACCCGTGGCCTTGGGGGGTCTAGTGTGTCATCATCTCATAACAAACCATACAATCAAGCAAAATCATGAAATACAAGCATAGTAAGACACTCCCTAGATGAAATGATGAAGGAAGAGGTAAGAATGTGCCGAATGACGCTTCCCCGCCAAAGGAATGCCGAATGACGCTTCCTCTAGCCATGGGTCTCTTTCCTTCAAGTCGTGATAGATCTCCCTTGAATGATGTTGCTTTCTTGCCTTGAGAGCTTTGGACCTTGTGCTTGAATGATCTTCTAGCTTTCTCGCCCTTCTTCTCCTCCCCAAGGTCGCCCAAAAATCTCCCCAATGATCTCCCAAAAAGTCGGCCAACAAAAAAAGTTCTTTAATCAGCCCTAAAAGTGAGTATATATACCCCCGAGGGCATACGGGCGTGATAGAGGGTCGTATGGGGGTCGAGTAGCACACGTAAAACCCCTAGATTCGCGCTCCGCACGGGGTGCATACGGCCTCCATACGGCCCCCGTATACTCGGGTAGTATGGAAATCGGACAGAACACCAACTCAATCCGTCTGCATACGATAGATACGACCCCCTATACTCGGGTAGTATGGGGGTAGTATGAAATTCTTGTTTTCTTCTCTTATTGCCAAAATGATATCTTCTTGTTCTCCATGGCTTCCATATGCCCTACAAAGCAAATAATAGACGATTAAGCGCTAAACGGGCATCAAACCTCACAAAAATACATGCAAAGTGCATACGATACATATATGAAAAACACCTACATTTAGACACTTATCAAACATCACCACACTTTAAGCGTTGCTTGTCCCCAAGCAAACAACTCATGAAAAACAAAGAGACCGAGAAGTGGCTAAATGCAATACCTCGGCTCAAGCAAATATAAGATTCCAAAAAGCAAAGGACAATGAAACATAGATGTTGAGTTATAGTCATTAAGCATAATAAAAAAATATCCTGTCTCACCCCTAATCAGTATGATGCGTGTAAGTGAATCCTTTATCTCATTTGCCCCGATCCGGTCTAGCTCAAGGACTTCAATCAAGACAGACTCTAGATGCTAATCACTCCACATACAAAGAATACTAAGTCTTAAACTACTAAGTGCTACTTCAATGGCCAAGTAAGGTCCTTCTAATTCTATAGTTTGAAACTAAATCCATTTTTCTTCTCAAAACTTTTTGGTAGGTACTCAAAAAGATCGCTAGGGTTTTTTTATTTTCAACTCATTATTCAACATATAATCTCGAGTCCGACTAACGTAGACTGCATCAAAAATCATTTTAAAATCTTTCTGAGGATGCACATGCTCGGTTAGGCACAAGAGCCACCCAACTACTCGATTACAGTCTACATAGACGCATTCATGCTTCAATAGCAGAGGAATACTGACATAGACTCATTTTTTTCTTTCTTCTTTTTACTTTCACCCTAGATCACATCTTCAGAGTATACTACATACCACAAACTAGGATTAGCTCAACAAGACTTAGAAGTTCTTAAGAAAAACATTGAAGGATAGAACTTAGTGTTCTAAGGCCAAGTACTCAAAGTAGTGTGTTAAGCATACAAGAGAGTTAGAGTAGTCACAATGGCTATTCCCTGTGGCATCGACAAAAAAATTCAAAGTGCACAAGACAATACTATGGGTGAAACAGATTCAATAAAGCATAAAAAAACAAGTAACTCACATCAATCATTAGTCTAAGCTAAAAGAATCTTACAAGAATGAATAAAGCCATCATTGGTAACACTAGCATGTAAACAATGTTCCTAAAACATGAAATGCACCCATCCCCACACTTAGTGTTGTACATTGCCCTCAATGTACACTAATCATGAAAAACATGCAAGAAGGGCCAATGCAAATAATTGAGGAGGGTGAAAAACAAAACTTCCCCGGTTTATCTTGTGTTCGTCGTGAGGTGCGACTCGACAAAAAGGTGTGGTGAGCAATACATGTCTTGTCCGACCTCCATTTAAAAACTAGGAAAGCTCACCAAATTCCCTCAATGCCTCGCGAGGCAAAAAGGGGACATCATCATTCCACAAAAAAATTCACAAATACAAACACAAGGGAGAGACTAGGGAAAAAGTCAACAAAAATACATAGATGAAAAACACAATAAAAGTTCAACACCAAGAGTTGGGAGGAAGAGATCCATGCCAACTCAACAAAACACAAACATAAAACATAACACACTAAAGTAAAGTAGATAAAAAGTGTCCATGCTCAAACGAGCCGCTACTCATCACAATCCGGTGCTGGTGGTGGTGGCATGGTGGCAGGAGTATGCGAGGCAGAACCATAGTATGAGGTAATGAAACGGTGAAAATCTGCCTCGAGTCGACGCTGTCCCTCAAGGACCTGGTGAAGCTGGTCACGGATCTCACGCTGCTCCTGATGCACGCCCTGAACCTCTCCCTCAATCCCCCTCAGTCTCATGTCGAAGTCAGGTAATGAAGTAGTACCGGGGTAGGGAATAGGTGCGCCCTCGGGGCTCGACTCGGTGCTCGCTCTGCTGCTGATCGGACTCAGCAGTGGCTTGCGCTGTGGGGGCCTGCCCCTCATGCGCCAAGCAACCACCAAGCCAATCGCCCTGTATGTGTGCCTTCCCGAGGGGTGCCGTACCTCCTACAACAGTCATACCTCGCGTCTGCTCAAACAGACCCATGCCACGGATCAATCTGGTCACATAGGGCCCAATAAAGATAGCTCCCAATCGAGTATACGAGCCCTGGTGAAGGAATGCATCAGCGATAATGTAGCCAAGGTGAGTAGGGTGCCTCTCAAAGATGCCATACATCGTAAAGAGATCGGATTGGGTGACCACCCCCTTGCTATCGGTCCGGCCCCAAAGAGAACGGGCAATCAAGGCATGAATGAATCTATGTGCCGGGTCGATCATGCGTGAGGCCTTTCGGGTCGTATCTTCACCCGCCAAAGTTGCCCAATAGTTGCTCCTACCCACCTCACTCGGGAAATCAAGCTTAAGACGTTTGCCGGGCATGGATTTGATAAAATCATCATCATATAATCCCAAGTACTTGGCAAAGTCCAAATGATGCATAGTGCGCTTCCTTCCAAAAGCTTGAAAACGGATGGTGATAAGTTTCTTATTCCGCACGGATTGCCCATCTTGTCGTGCCTCAAATGTACTCAAGACCTCCAAGGTTAATTGACGGAAGGTTGGCTCGTTAATGGCAAAGAGTTTATCCCAACAATTGTGTGAGAGCCAATCCCGTACTTGACTTGCAAATCCAAGGTTGTCCACAAGTTCCCAATCAAGATAGCACAAAGTCCCGAATGGTTTTGTCTTCAATCTATCATATCTCTCTCGATGGTGGGACAATTTGAAGACGGGTTCATCGGGTGTAGAGGATGGCTCGGTAGTTCTTGGGCGCTTGGAGGCGAGTCTTTTAGTGTTAGGCATCCCTACAATGAAGAAAAACTTTGATCAAGATCAAAGGGAGACAAGATAACTCAAAATACATGGTAGAGATAGAGGAGACTAATGAAAAATTGGTTTTATGGGACCATACGGCCGTATGGGGGCCGTATGGCCACTATTCACATGGCAAGAGTCTCCCCTATATCATGGAATCGAAAAATTTGTACATAAATTTGAATGAAAAATTCATTCACAACATTCACATCAACCAAAACCAAGCAAATTGCTAAAGAAATTCCATGCAAAAAGTCTCAAGAATGCCCAAAAAAATGGAAAAGAATAAAACTAGGGCATTGAAAAAAAGCATACCGACGAAACCTTGAGAAAAACAAGCTTTTAAACTCGGGTAAGATCACTAGATCGAAGTCTCCAATGGATTGGAAGAAGTTTTTTTGGAAGAAAAATGAAGAGATTCGCCAAGAATCGAGAGAGAAAGGAGAGAAAAATTTCGGTGGAGTTGAAGAGAAATGAGAGGTGGAAGAGAGAGAGAGAATGAGAGGCCTTTTAGGGGGGGAGTCCCGCCACCATACGGCCCCCATACTGGGCCGTATGGGGGCCGTCTGAGTGGGGAGCTCCCCTCGGCCGAAACATCCAGCCGACTCGGACGGCCCCCATACGGGGCCGTATGGGGGCCGTCTGAGTGAGCACAGAGCCATCCGGATCGGCTCTGTGGTCAGCTCAGACGGCCTCCATACGACCCAGTATGGCCGTAAACCTTTAAATGCCAATCAAATCCATGAAAACCTGCCTCAAATGTTGTAAAAATGAAAAAAGAAAGCTTGACGACTTCTCCAAAAACGACTAAAATGAATAAAACGACGATCTAGTGCATGAATTAACACCTAAAAATGAGTTTCTCAAGAAGTTGCACAAATATACCACAATTAAAATGATGAGAGCAATGTGCCAAGTGTATGAGCATGAACTTATTCAAAAACAAACAAGTCTAAGAAATACGAGAATTGAAATGAACTAAGAACTAAAATACGAAAAATGCAAGCAAAGACCACCGAACACTTGGGTTGCCTCCCAAGAAGCGCTTGTTTAACGTCACGAGCCTGACGTACCTTGTTCCTTACCTCATGGGGGTTCAAACAATTTGAAGCCACCCCCGGTTTCCCTTGTAGTGTTGTTTCTTCCCGGTAGATTGAATGACAACATTGAAAATACCTCGAATTGTTTATGAGTGGAGAGGGGTGAAAAATTTACCTTTCCTCCATGAGATGTGGGAGGATGAAGCTTGTTACCTTTCTTTTTTCTCCCATGGATCTCCCTCCACATTCTCTTCATAAATGATTCTTTTTTGACTTTTTCTTTAGCATTAGTACAGGATACCCTCAATTTTGGTGGCTTCAAATTGTGAATTGGAGGATGATGATGAGGTTCTTCTTCTTCTTCGTTCTCCAACTCCCCCAAATATTCATCCAAAGGATTTAAAGAGAGCACTTCCTGCACACAATCAGAAATCAATCTATCAGTTTCATCAACGAAATAACAAAGACACGAGGATCGTATTCCACGGGGCCAAAAACTTGATCGCTTTCCCCGGCAACGGCGCCAAAAACTTGATCGCTTCCCCGCAAGTGTACGGGATCGCCAAAGTAATACCTCGTGCAAAGACACGAGGATCGTATTCCACGGGGCTAAGGATCTCCTATTACTCCTTCTCGAGCTATTATCTAGCCTAAGATCTTAAGTGATGGATTTACTCTACTAAATACAAATAAAAACTAAACACAAGATTTGCTAGCAAATTAGAGAGAACAAGCAATAAGCAAGCAAGAGAATCAATGAAGTGCAAAGGCCTATGGATGTGGATCCCCTTGAGGGGTTATCATGCAACATGGATGATGATTTAAAAGATGCAAGGGTAAATTGGACCATGAGATTCCAAGATTAGAACAACCCCAATTTCTCAGCGATTGAACCCTAATCCCATACGAACATAGATAGGAATTTCTTCCAAATCTACATTCCCTACGATTGCATTAAGTACAAGGAAATCTCGCTTAGGAATAAACCTGCTCTTCTTCGGATTAAACCTACATGGAGGGCTACCAAACACCCAATTTCTCGGCGTGATGATACAAGTATCCCCCTTCTAATCCATTCATGACCTAATACATGCGAGCAAGTCACATCTACATGCATCATTCATAAAAAGAGCTACGGATTTCTCCTTGGTGTAACACTTAGCATGAAAAACAATGGATTAGATCTCAAAAATTACCCAAGCATAGAATTAACAAGTAATCATCCAAAAATACATGATAAACCCCCCAAGGTTCACCAACACCCGGTGGCCTTGGGGGTCTAGTGTGTCATCATCTCATAACAAACCATACAATCAAGCAAATCATGAAATACAAGCATAGTAAGACACTCCCTAGATGAAATGATGAAGGAAGAGGTAAGAATGTGCCGAATGACGCTTCCCCATAAAGGAATGCCGAATGACGCTTCCTCTAGCCGCTGGGTCTCTTTCCTTCAAGTCGTGATAGATCTCCCTTGAATGATGTTGCTTTCTTGCCTTGAGAGCTTTGGACCTTGGGCTTGAATGATCTTCTAGCTTTCTCGCCCTTCTTCTCCTCCCCAAGGTCGCCCAAAAATCTCCCCAATGATCTCCCAAAAAGTCGGCCAACAAAAAGTTCTTTAATCAGCCCTAAAAGTGAGTATATATACCCCCGAGGGCATCACGGGCCGTATAGGGGTCGTATGAGGGGTCGTATAGCACACGAAAACCCTAGATTCGCGTTCCGGGGACAGGGGTGCATACGGCCTCCATACGGCCCCCGTATACTTGAGTAGTATGGAAATCCGGGACGAACACCAACTCAATCCACTTTTGCTACGATGCATACGGCCCCCATCTTGGGTAGTATGGGGGTAGTATGAAAATTCTATTTTTCTTCTCTTATTGCCAAAAATGATATCTTCTTGTTCTCCATGGCTTCCATATGCCCTACAAAGCAAATAATAGGCGATTAAGCGCGAAGCGGGCATCAAACCTCACAAAAATACATGCAAAGTGCATACGATACATATATGAAAACACCTACATTTAGACACTTATCAGAGGGCAACCTTCATCTATGAGCCCCCGTGAGGTAAGACAACGTACATCAAGCTTAGTGACATTAAACAAGTGCTTCTTGGGAGGCAACCCAAGTTTTTACTATTTTCCTAGTTCTTCGAGTAGAGTTTACATGAATAAGCATGAGTGTTGGTGTCTTGGTTGTTAAATGCTTTTGTTGTGAATTTTTTTTGTGGATTTTTGATGTCATCGTGTGCTTTATTGTGTTTTGGCTAAAAATTTTGGTCGTTTGAGCTTACTTTTAGTGTTTTCTATGGTTAAAGTTACTTTATAAGGTAGGCTTTGAGTTTATATATGTTCAAGAATTTTCTTCATAGCCTGCAGAGTTTTAGAAGTGTCTAGAGAAAACACACGTCCCTGTGGCATTTTCGCATGGGAGTGCATTTTTGTTCAGAGCTCATCCAGAGAGGGCACAGGGGCATAGACTCACCCCTGTGAATGACCTTGTGACGGTCCACGCCCGTGTGGAAGTTCTGCACGGGCATGTGTTTTCCTGCAGAGAGTTACAAATTTATCCCGAGAAAACAGAGGGGCGTGAACTCGCCTCTGTGGATGACTCTCATGTAAACGCATAGGCGTGGGCAATTTCCGTATGCCCGTGTAGATCTCTGTAGAGAGTTTTTCCTTCATCCCAAGAAGACACAGGGGTGTGCGTCTGTCCCTGTGAACTGCCCAGTAAGAATCCACCCCCGTGCGAAATTTCTGTACAAGCGTGTGAAACACTTAGAGAATTTTCTCAGTTGGATAAAGGAACCAAAGGGGCGTGGAGATGCCCCTGTGGGTCGGGCACACGGGCGTGGGAAATTTCCACATGCCCGTGTGGTTGTATACAGAGAGAGTGGAGTGTTTTCCAGAGAACGCACAGGGTGTGCATCTGCCCCTGTGGAGCTCTCTAATGGAGTCACCCGGGCGTGGGTACTTTCCACACACCTGTGTGGTTGCGCAGAAGTCTAAGAGATGCGAGTTTTTTTTAAAATCTCTTTTCCTTTCTTCTTTATTACACCTTCAATCACTCCAAAAACACCTTTAATTAGTCCCCCGACCTGTCATCATTGATTTAACAAGGCTTCAAGTGGGTTTTTTGGATGATTTCTGAAATTGTCATCTTCTTCCCGTTGGTAAACCCTTATTCCTTCTCCTATTCAGAATACGTGATTTTAAATGATTCAAAATGGTAACTGTTGTCCCGTTTTATGATAAAATGGTCTGTGCACGATTAGAGTGAGTTTAGGAATTGCATTTTCAATTTATTCTTGGAATTTGGACAAGAAGCCGTGTGGTTTTCACGACCCACAGATCCATACGGCCATGGGTAATTTTTACACGACCGTGTGGATTTCTATAGTATTGTTTTTCTAAGCTTCTTTGATCATTTCTTCATCAATTACTGCCTGTATGGCTCCGTACAAGGAAGAAAGAGGGTAAGCGGCCGAGGAAGACTTCCCCTGAGTTGGCGCACATAGAATTCTCGAATCCCAAACATCATATTCGATTCGAGCAGTTATTGATAAGTGCATAAGTGAACATGATTTTATGCATGTTTTTACAAACATTGGGTATCATATCTTATATGGTTTAAATCTCATTTCGTGTATTGAGTGTTCTTTCATTCATATAAGTTGTGAAGGAATTGGGAATTCCAAAGGAAGTGAAGATAGGCTAGCAAGGGACAATGTTGAGAGTTCTTGTGCGAATCAAGGAGGAAGACACAAGAGGAGTTCGTGTATGAGGAGATGTGTGCCAACTTCCATGGTTATGCAAGGCAATTTACAAGTGGAAAGGCACAAAGGCAGCCATGTCTCCACATTCCTTCACTTTGTAAAGATTTTAAGACTTCTCAAGACGCGACCGCGTGGAAATTACTGTTCAAGACTTCCATGGTGACAGTACTGTAGCAGAAATTACTGTTCACACGACCGGGTGGAAATTCCTACAGTCCACGGGGGCGCGTGGAAAATCCACATGGGCACATGGGAGCACATGACATGCGTGATCTAAAGCTATAAATACACCATTTGACAGATTCTAAAGGGACTGTTTGTTAAGCTTTGAGCATAGACTTGGAGAGAAAGGCGGCTAGGGTTGGAGGGGAAGGTCTTCGCCAATTGAGAGGGATTTCTTCACGAACTTTGATAGGTTCCTTTGACGTCATAGCATTGAGGAGCCATTAGTGTCCTAGCATTGGAGAAGAACCCTTCAAGATGTGGAACTACCAATCAAGGCCAATTAGCATAAATTCGAGGGGGTTTTCTCTATGGGTTTTATTGCTTTTCATTGTATCCATTATTGTTTTGTAACTTGGCCCATGGAAGGCTAAACCCTAGTAGGTATTTGGCCATGTGAACCCTAAGATCTATACTTTGTATTGATTCTCTTAATGCTTCTAGTTAATCCAAATTGTTTTGAGTTTTAATCTTGTGATTTAATTGCTTGCTAGTGTTGTTAATCCTTGTGGTTGATTTACATTGCATGATTTAATACTTTGATGTGAGGCATTTCCATTAGAGTTAGATTGCCAAGATTAAAGAGGGTTGAGAGGGTGAGCCTTGGGATAGAGGAATGCCCCCTTTCCCCTTTGATTGAGTGTTTCCTACCTATGTATTCTTTTTTCTCTTTGCAACCATATCTGGTGTGAGGCGTGAGATTGCTTGATTTCTCTGCCAGGACCTTGTAGGGGGTTAGGATCCTTTTCCGAGATTTTGGTTTGGATCTACATTTTGGAATCGGTTTCACTCTTAGGCTTCCTTAGAGCGTATTGCGGTCATATAAGGTGTGAGGTGTTGAGATTGGTCGATTTCTCCATCGGTACCTTGTTGGGGACTAGTGTCTTTTGCTTGGAGACAAGGATTGGTTATCATTGGAATACCTCAACTCATTAGACTCGATTCTAGAGCATTTAGTGAATCTTGAGCTTCATAGAAGATCTTAGGTGGATCATTGCCCGAGTACCTCATCTTTAATGATTGAGACTCTTCTACTTTATTTCTTGCATACTTGTTTCCTTTGCATGCAATTAAGTTCACTCCATCATATTCATTGATTCTGACTAGATAATTAAGAATTGGTTATTACTAATACTTCTGTTCCCAGTGAATTTGACTACCGACTCACCGGGTAATTATTACTTCGACACCCATGCACTTGCGGTTTTTACACATATTCAGACGTGTCAAGTTTTTGGCACCGTTGCTGGGGAACGGGATATTAGGAACACTAGGATTTGATTACTTTAGTCATTCACATTTTCATTTGCCTTTCTATTTCACACTTCTCTCTTCCGCGTTTCTCATTATTCGTAGCCTTGTTTCTTTCTCCCTATTAAGTGACAGATGGCATCTAATGAGAAAAAGATAGAACAAGTTGTAGTGTACCTAGACTCGAGCAATCTACAGGACGAGATTTTGGGGGTAAGGACAGCCGAACTGCAAGAGATAGTTGAAGGACATGGAATATCTTATCAATGGGCTGAATTACTGAGCTTGTTAGAAGACTTCGACAAATCTGCATTTATGTCGTTTAAGAATGGGGCTAAAGATAAATTAGTAGAAGTCTCTATATCTATTTCAAGGGAAGTTAGAGCAGGGTTAATTGGGCCTGAATCTGAAACAAGCGAAGAAGATGAAACCATCGGTAGTGTTTAATCAATCTCGTCAATTAAGGTTTGTAGTTTGAATGACCGAGTGGACGATGAAGATGTTTTTGGTGAACTTGGTGTGTGTGAGCTAGAGCAGGAGGTAATTGATGGAGAAGTCGAAGACACCTCACAAGGGTTTGAAGAAATCGATCGAAAACAAGCAAGCAGGCTGCGACCGTCAGTGGAAGAACCCCCTGAGTTAGAGCTAAAAACATTACCGGAACATTTGCAGTATGCATTCGTCATCGAGGGGTCAAAGTTGCCGGTGATCATTGTTTCAAATCTATCTCCGGAACAAAAAGGGAAACTTGTTACCATGTTGAAGTTGCACAAAATAGCCATAGCTTGGAAAATTTCAGATATCAAGGGAATAAATCCTTCCTTCTGCACTCACAAGATTTTGATGGAAGATAATTACAAAACTTCAATCTCAACGAAGACTAAACCCAAATATGAAAGAGATGGTAAAAGCGGAGGTTTTGAAGCTTCTAGACGAAGGAATTATTTATCCTTTTTCGGATATTGCTTGGGTAAGCCCAACACAAGTGGTACCGAAGAAGGGTGGTATGACGGTGGTTAAAAATGAGCAAAATGAGTTAATTCTGACAAGAAGGGTGGCATCGATTATCAGAGGTTGAATGATGCCACAAGGAAGGATCACATTCCATTGCCATTCATTGATCAAATCTTGGAACGTCTAGCTGGCCACAAATTCTATTGTTTTCTAGATGGTATGTCAGGATATGTCCAAATCCCAATCGCCCGCGAGGATCAAGAGAAAACAACCTTTACATGTCCTTTTGGTACTTTTGCCTATAGAAGAATGCCATTCGGACTTTGCAACGCACCCGCTACCTTCTGAAGATGTATGATGGCTATTTTTTGATGACTTGTTAGAAGATGTAATGGAGGTTTACGTGGATGATTTTTCGGTATTTAGGAATTCTTTCAAAACATGCTTGAAAAATCTTGAGAAGGTGCTTATGCGGTGTGAAGAGACAAATTTGGCTTTGAATTGGGAGAAATGCCACTCATGGTCCAAGAGGGGATTGTCCTTGGTCATAAAATTTCTAGCCAAGGGATTCAAGTTGATCGGGCGAAAATCTAAACTATCGAAAAACTACTCCCTCCAACTAATGTTAAGGCAATTAGGAGTTTCTTGGGCATGCAGGTTTTTATCGCCAATTCATCAAAGATTTCTCAAAGATAGCTCAGCCATTGACCAAGTTGTTGGAGAAATTCGCCCCATTTGAGGTTAATGAAGCTTGCTTGCTTGGTTTCAACATTTTAAAGGAAAGACTTGTGCAAGAACCAATCCTTATTTCACCGGATTTGAACCTCCCCTTTGCACTTATGTGTGATGCTAGTGATCATGTCATGGAAGCTGTTCTAGGCTAGAGAAAAGATAAACATGTTCAGCCCATTTATTATGCAAGCAAGAGTTTGACAAGTGCCCAAGAAAACTACACTACTATGGAGAAGGAACTGCTGGTTGTATCTTTTGCATTTCACAAATTTAGATCATACCTCATTCTTTCACAAGTGATTGTCTACACAGACCATTAGGCACTATGTTATCTAATGAACAAGTCTGATGCGAAGCCAAGGTTGATTCATTGGGTATTGTTACTGCAGGAATTTGATGTTGAAATCAGGGATAAGAAAGGGGCTAAAAACATTGCTGCAGATCATCTTTCTCGCCTTGAAGGTTTAGAAGAAGAGGGGTCATGGAAGACTGACATTAATGATGCATTTCTTGAGGAGCATTTGTATACTCTGCAGGAAATTTCAGAAGTTGATACACCATGGTTTGCTGACTTTGCCAATAATTTATCGGGGAGAGTTCTACCTAGAGGACTTTCTTTCCAAGAAAGGAAGAAATTCTTTACTGATTTGAAGCATTTTTCTTGGGAGGATCCTTACCTTTCTAGAATGTGTGCAGACCATATAGTGCGAAGATGCATATCGCGAAAAGAAGGATAGGATATTTTAGCTCATTGTCACTAGGACCGGTGGGCAATCATTATGCTTAAGGGAGGACGGCCAAAAAGGTCCAGGCAGTTGGTTTTTATTGGCAAACATTATTTCAAGATGCAAGACAATTTGTGTAATGTTGTGATAGTTGCCAAATGGCAGGGAATCTGTCTAAATGGGATGACATGCCGCAAAATCCAATGTAGTTTTGTGAGGTTTTTGATGCTTGGGGCATCGACTTTATGGGGTCATTTCCTAGCTCTAATGGAAATCGTTATATCTTGGTCACTGTGGATTATGTGTCTAAGTGGGTTGAAGCTCAGGCTTTCCTGACGAGCGATGCTAGAACGGTAGTCATATTTCTCATGAAATTGTTCACATGTTTTAGGACACCTAGGATTATCATAAGTGGTCGAGGTATTCATTTTTGCAATGCACAACTTGAGAAAATTCTGAAAAGATACGCTGTGAACCATCGTCTTGCTACTCCATATCATCCCCAAATAATTGGGCAAGTGGAGGTGACCAATTGAGAGTTGAAGAGAATTTTGTCAAAGTTGGTGGAGCACAGCCAGAAGGACTGGTCGGAAAGATTAGATGACAAGTTGTGGACATACCTGACAGCATACAAAACTCTGGTGGGGACCATGCCGTATAACTTTGTCTATGGGAAAGCATGCCATCTACTGGTGGAACTTGAGCACAAGGCTTATTGGGCAATTAAAGCAATGAATTTTAGTCTTGCCCAGGCCGATGACCAAAGAAGGATGCAGTTGAATGTGTTAGATGAGTGGTGTTTGAGAGCTTATGAAAATGCATGAATCTACAAAGAAAGAATATGTTTATGGCATGACAAGCACATTAGACTGCACAAGGACTTCAAAGTGGGTCACCAAGTGTTACTTTTCAACTCCCAGTTGAAGTTGTTTCCGGGGAAGCTAAAGTCAAGGTCGTTAGGGCCATTCGAGGTCACTCACGTATTTCAACATGGTGCAATTGAGATCACTCACTAGGAGAAGGAAACCTTCAAGGTAAATGGACATAGGTTGAAGCCTTACTTTGAAGGAGATGGGAAAGCCACTAATAAAGAGGTTTTCCATCTTTATGAGCCACCATGAGGTAAGGACAGGTACCTCAAGCTTAGTGACGTTAAACAAGCACGTCTTGAGAGGAAACCTAAGGTTTTAGTTAGTTTTTACACTTAAAATTTACTTCCTACAGTAATAAATTCATGAGTGTGTGCCTTGATCAATTTTTGATGTATCCTGGTGTTTTCATGAAATTTATCAGCATTGTGAATTATTTTTCATGTGTATGACATGGTTCTGGGTGATTTTAATGTTAATTGTAGAAAAATTGGTTTTAATTAGGAGTTTTGGGCCCTCAGTGAACTGTCTATAGAAATTTTGCAGTTCACACGGCTGCGTGGAATTTCCACACGGTCGTGTACAGTACCCATTTGGGGGAATGGAAAATCTACACCCCCATGTGCCTATAAGAATGTGAAGGGGCACTATTCATCATCTTCCATTTTCAAAGAACCCTTTTATCTTACACCCTTCACTCCTATAAAACTCAAGTTTTTGATCTCTAAAACCAATTGTTTTCAACTCTTTGGAGGATTAGAGGTGATATGCCAGAGTTTACACCGAGTTTTCTTCTTCGATTTGATCCGGTAAGCTTTTACTCCCTCCCATCCTTTCCATGTTCTTCATAACCATTTTCTTGGTATTTTCATGGTATTTTTGTACTATTTTTCATAGTAGATCATGTTGGGCACTTATTGAATGCAAAGGAGCACTACTCTGGCGATTTTACCAGAGTTGGGCTGCCACACGGGTGCGCGGCCTACATACTAGCCCACGTAGGCAGGCCGCGCGCAGCCCGGAGGGCCACGCCCTCGCGCGACCCCCTTGGTCTAGAGCGTCCCCAGCCACGCGAGTGCGTGGCTGGGGCGCACGGGCACGCGGCCTAGCAGGCCGAGCGCTCGAGCCAGCCACGCGTCCACGCGGTCATGCGCACTGGGCAAAGGCCACGCAGTCGGGTGGCAGGCTGGCAGAGGCCAGCATGTGCTCATGTGGGCTGGACAGTGGGCGTTTGGCCCTATTTTCTTTCCGGCTCACTGTCTTCACATGTGCAGTGCCCTGTTTACACTATATATATTCCGAACTGATATTTTTATATATTTTCTTCACAGTTATGGCACCACGGACCAAGAGATTAGCTGAGAAACATCCTTACCATAACAGGAGCCAACCCCACAATCAGCAGTCGAATTTCCTGACCCTGTTCATTAGCAACGGTTCGAGAGCCTCCAGAATCTCAAGATTAGATAATCACGATTTATTGACTGGGACGCATTAGAGGATATTGGTCTTGCTGAAGAGGTCAGGGAACTAGTTAGTGAGGGAGGTTGGGACCGATTGTTTGCTATTTAGGAGCCTGTCAGACGAGATATCACCTTGGAGGTTCTTGCCTCATTTTCCTTCGATTGTGACACAGTTGATATCAGTTTTGACACGAAGGATGCCATTAGTTTTCGAGCCTTCAGTTAGCCGCATGGGATTTCTTTGACCCAGTTCTCGATATATCTCGGATTGTACGATTAGGACTATGCTGATACACTCGAGTACACTCAGCTCCTCACCGATTATCCTTATGATCTCACTCCGGGACTGGTTTTCCATGATTTATACGATAGTCATCAATATTCCACAGGACAGTCGAAGGCCTCTTTGCTCACTCAACTAGAGCACAGGTACATTCATGCCGTTCTTAGCAGGTCAGGGACAGGTCAGGGAGATGGTACTTGTTCACTTCGCAGGACTGATCTTTTGTACCTTTACTCCATGGTCCATGGAGTCCCACTCCACTTAGGATATGTGGTCGCCGATTACTTTCATCCTTAGAGTGAGTACTTGTGATTGGGAGCATTGTTTGCGGGACCCTACATCACACGTCTAATGTTCAAGATGGGTCTAATCCGCTCGGTCAGGGGCGAAGAGAGGGTCAGTAGTCTAGCACCATTGGGTTTGGTTACTCTCCAGTTGATTGGCATTGTGAGACGTACAAGCTCAGGTGGATATGCACTAGTGTAGTCATCATCTGAGGACAACGAGGAGTCTGCTTATGCCAAAGAGACACCATCTGCAGCCGAGCCTAGGATCACCGTGGCAGCACTGATAGCATCCATGGATCCAGAATCATCTTCCCCTTGAGACACGAGTACCTGGCTCGACTCAAGGCTGTCATTGCCACCATCTTGGAGAACCAGGCGCAGATTCTGGAGCGACTTGATTGTATTCAGCAGACTCTTGATGAGGAGGTCTCATCTACTTTTGTACCAGCGTCTGGGCCAGCACTAGCTCCAGATGCCGATGCTTGAGGCGTCACACTCATAAGACTTTTTATTTTTTTGCATTTTATGTTTTTATGTGTTTTATCTTTAGTTTGTTGACTTGTGTGCTCAAAAAGGTTTCATCTTCTGAGAGTTACCTTTATGCTTTCATGTTGTTATTTTCTTATCCACTTTGTTGAGCTTTACTGAACCCCTTGTATTCCATGCAGTTGCCTTTGAGAGTGATGCTGTTGATTTTTTAGTCATAGACACGATCATGTGTGTTATTCGACGGTCGTGTGTGCTTGACAACCGTTACAATCCGCCGTTGAGATAGACTTCACCACATGTTAATGAGGAATTCAGGGGAGTATTATTTTTAGTTTCATTCCCGCACACATTATGCTTCTATTGATGCTATTTTTATTGTGTTTACATGTGTACATTGAGGGCAATGTACATCTTAAGTGTGGGGGATGGTTCACCTTTTACATGACTTTTACTTGTGTTTTCATGAGCATGCTCTTGTTGCCAATGAAGGTTCACCTTAGGGTTGAGTGTTTAATTTATAATTTTTGGAGGTTGTAAACATTGAATTTTATCATGCTCTAGTTTTCATCTAATTTTCTTGAATATTTATGTCCTTTTTCTCTTTGTGCACATTTCTCACTCATTAGACCTATGAATACTCTAGTTCATTATGTTTGGGGCTTTAGTTACTAGTTTAAAAAAAAAATAAAATCAAAATCAGAAAAATTAGAAAAATTGGAAAAATTTTGGAAATTGTTTGTTATTTGTACATAGGGGGGGTGGAATGAGCTACCACTCATGATGTATGTAGCTACTCTCATAAGTCGGATACTTGTTATGCCCTAATGAGGGAAAGATCTATCTCATGGGATGTGTGAAAGCTACCACCCTTGGTAGAAAGAGCTACCACCTCGAAAGTGTGAAAGCCACTCGGAAGGCATCTTGGGGGAGGGCAACCTTAGATGATTATGTAAGGCTACTACCTATTATTTTTGTTCATAAATAAGACCCGTACTAATAAGAACTTAGTAGTAGACATAGCGTTGACATGAGTTGAGTTTTTGAGACACACGCTTTCGGATTCTATCACATTCATTTTTGATTGGACTGTTTGCTAGAGCATTGATTGTTTTTGTCTAGTGTTTTATTTTTTCCATTACTTTAGAATCTTATTCTTGTATCCTCTTGGTGAACCTAAAGCCAAGCACTTCTCTTTTCTTTCCATGAGTTTAATGTTTAATTTTTCTTGAGGACAAACAAAGGCTTAAGTGTGGGGGAGTTTGATAAGTGCTTAAGTGAACATGTTTTTATGCATGTTTTTACATACATTGAGCATCATACCTTATATGGTTTATATCTCATTTCGTGTATTGGGTGTTCTTTCATGCATATAGGTTGTGAAGGCATTGGAAATTCAAAAGGAAGCGAAGATAGGCTAGCAAGGCACAATGATGAGAGTTCTTATGTGAATCAAGGAGGAAGACACAAGAAGAGTTCGTGTATGAGGAGATGTGTGCCAACTTCCATGGTTATGCAAGCCAATTTACTAGTGGAAGAACACAAAGGCAGCCATGTCTCCACATTCCTTCTCTTTGTAAAGATTTCAAAACTTTTCAAGACGCGTCGATGAAGGAAAAGCCTTATAGCCTACTACATGATTGGGTCCCCGATTATCTGGCCTTAAGAGGAGAATGTTTGCCATCGCATCTGTGGAAATCACTGTAGCGAAGGACCACAGTGATTTTACTGTAGTAGTGTTGTAGCAGAAATTACTGTTCATACGACCACGTGGAAATTCCTGCAGTCTACATGGGCACATGGAAGCATGTGACAGGTGCGATTTGAAGGTATAAATTCACCGTTTGGCTGATTCTAAAGGGACTTTTGGCTAAGCTTTGAGCATAGACTTGGAGAGAAAGGCGGCTAGGGTTGGAGGAGAAGGTCTTCGCAAATTGAGAGGGAGTTCTTCACCTACTTTGATAGATTCCTTTGACGTCATAGCATTGGTGAGCCATTGGTAACCTAGCTTCTGAGAGGAACCCTTCAAGACGTGGAACTACCAATCAAGGCCAATCCGCAGGAATTCGAGGGGGTTTTATCTATGGGTTTTATTGCTTTTCATCGTATTCATTATAGTTTTGTGACTAGGCACATGGAAGGCTAAACCCTAGTAGGTATTTGGGCATGTGAACCCTAAGATCTATACTTTGTATTAATTCTCTTAATGCTTCTAACTTATCTGAGTTGGTTTGAGTTTAAATCTTGTGATTTAATTGCTTCCTAGTGTTGTTAATCCTTGTGGTTGATTTACATTACATGATTTAATACTTGGATGTGAGAGGTCTACATTAGAGTTAGATTGCCAAGATTAAAGAGGGTTGAGAGGGTGAGCCTTAGTGTCCCCTTTCCCCTTTGATTGAGTGTTTCCTATCTCCGTATTTCTTTTTCTCTTTGCAACCATATTTGGTGTGAGGCGTGAGATTGCTCGATTTCTCCGCCAGGAACTTGTAGGGGGTTAAGATCCTTTGCCGGGAATTAGGGTTGGATCTACATTTTGGAATCGGTTTCACTCTTAGGTTTCCTTAGAGTATATTACGGTCATATAGTTTATGAGGTGTTGAGATTGGTCTATTTCTCCATTGGTACCTTATAGGGGACTAGTGCCTTTTGCTTGGTGACAAGGATTGGTTATCATTGGAATACCTCAACTCATTAGACTCGATTCTAGAGCATTTAGTGAATCTTGAGCTTCATAGAAGATCTTAGGGGGATCATTGCCCAAGTATCTCATCTTTAGTGATTGAGATTCTTCTACTTTATTTCTTGCATACTTGTTTACTTTGCCTGCAATTAAGTTCACTCTATCATATTCATTGATTCCGACTAGATAATTGAGAAGTGGTTATTACTAATACTTCCGTTCCCTTTGGATTCGACTACCCGACTCATCGGGTAATTATTACTTCGACACCCCTACACTTGCTGTTTATACGCATATTCGGATGTGTTAGTTATCGAAACTCAGTTTTGGGCGGTCTCGCTTTGTGGATTTAAGTGTGCGGAGTGGGGTCCAGCAAGGCAACGAGTTGGCCAATTAGATTGATGAGATGTTGGCCGTCGGAAACTGGTGAAGACTATTATCGATCCGAGAGCCAGCCTTCCGGCCGCTGACACTAGAGGTACTGGCGTCCTTTGAGTTCAGGTTGCCGTATGGGAGATTTGACATCATTGATGTCATACAGTTCAGAGTGTTCAGACGTCAGTTTAGCATGAGTATCACTCAGTTTTCAGTGCGAATGGGCTTGTATGATGAGACATACACAGTGACAAAGTTTTGTGTGGATAGGAGTAGTTTGAACCGCAAGTGTCTAAGGCTACATGTTTGCCTCGGCCGAGCTATAGGTATTTAAACTCAATCCTTAGCAGATCTGTGCATGGCCGAGGCGACAACACAGGTGTGTTAAACCGCCATGGGTTACTCTATTTATATTCCATGGTCCGAACTGTGTCGATTCACATATGGCATGTTGTGGTGGATTTCCTAAGGCACCAGGGCTAGAATGGGAGAATGGGAGTATTATTTGCTAGACCCTACGTCACTAGACTTATCCTGGGATGGGCCTTGGGGATGCTATCCGAGGGGTCGAATAAATAGTTGCTCCTATCCCTCTTGGACTTAATACGCTCAAAATGATGGGACTAGTGCACAGATATGGGCTGGGAGCTTACATTTTGGTTACATCTACCACCGAGAGCGCCGAGGTTGGAGGAGGCGCAGCGGAGGGTTCCACACAGATGGAGACCGAGCCTCCAGGGGACACCTTCACTCTTTCCCGAGCCTATGATCGTATTGAGAGGCTCGAGAGTGCTGTGAGTGGATTATTGTCCGAGATCACCGAGATTCTAGCGATACAATTAGCATAATATACCACGATGATGGCTTATATCGATATGTTACAGATGCTATTCACTAGCTGACCTCCGGCCCTTCCAACCTCACCATCACCCGATCCACCAGCACCTTTTGATCATCCACCACCAGCAGAGCCGAGACCAGGCGACACTGACACTTGATTCCACTTTTCATTTCTTTACTTGCGCGTTATATTTTAGACTTGTACACTCAGAAAGGATTCTCCTTCTGAGTTTATTTTCTCTTATCTTTGTTTCGAGTTGTATTCATTGCCTTATCTTTTATACACTCGGGTTGTTTTTGTTTTGTTGAGCTTTACTGAACCCCCTTTTGTATTCATGCAGATGGTCTTGTCTGTATGGGAATTGAGAACTAGTCATGGACACAACCAAGGTGCTTTTGCACTTGGTCGTGTGCTTCACAAGCCGTTGGAACATCACTCCCAAGGATTTAGCTCCATCAAATGCAACACTAGGAGTCAGGGGAGTATTGTTTTCATTGCTTCTCCCACAAATATTCTTGATTGTTTTACATTATTAGTGAGCTTGAATGTGTACATTGGGGACAATGTACAACTTAAGTGTGGGGGGAGTTTCATAGTGCACATGTCTTTTATATTAGTTTTGATTGACATACATGCTCACGTAACCAATAGCAGTTCATAGTTGCAATGATTATATTAGTTTCGATTGACATACATGTCTTTTTAGGAGAATTTTTAACATTGAATGTTCTCATGCTCTAGTTCTTGCTTTAATTTCTAGAAATTTTTGCCCGATCGACACTTAATGCACTACTCATTCATTAAACTCTTTTAGAAACTCAAGGTCGATGTTAAAGGGACTAATTAGTTTTGTTTTTGTGTTTATTTTGTTGAAAAAAATATAGTGTTTAGTTATACATTTGGGGGTGGAAAGAGCTACCACCTATGAAGTATGAAGCTACTCTCATAAGTCGGATATTAGTTATGCCCTAATGAGAGAAAGAGCTATCTCATAGGATGAGTGAAAGCTACCAATCCGGTAGAAAGAGCTACCACCTTGAAAGTGTGAAGGCCTACCATCTTTTTAATTTTTGTCACTTTGTGTAGATAAATAAGTCCGTTATACTTAGCACTTTGATGAGTATAATTTGGATTGACTTGAGTGAGTTTACACACACTTAAATGATTTCGGGTTTGTTGTCCTTTTTAATTCAAGTTTTTAGCCAGAGCATTGATTTTTCATATTTATTGTTGAAATTCCCCTTACTTGTAGAATGCTTTCCTTGCATGCTTTGGTGAACCTAAGGCCAAGTACTTTCATTATTTCCTTCTTCTATGCTTCAATGTTTTATTTTTGCTGGAGGACAAGCAAAAGCTTAAGTGTGGGGGAGTTTGTTTGGTGCTTGTGTGATAAGAATGTGAATTGTTCTTTCCTTATGATGGGCATTACTGTTATTAGGTTTTAGCACTAATACTTGTGCATTTGTGTTACTTTCATGGATATACAGTTGTGAAGCTAAGTATTGAGAAAAGAAGCCAAATGTAGATCGTACTCACATTGTTTGGTGGAATCCTGGAAGGAACAAATGCGAAGACACAAGTGGGACTCTAAGATACGTGAATGTGTGCCAACCTCCATGAATTCAAGTCACTATAATGGATTCGATGGGCACCAAGACAGTCACATTTGCATATCTTGACTCGTGCATTGATGACAAGATCTCCACTAATAAAGCCTTTGATTGAAGTAGACGTATGATCTACGACATAAACGTGTGCCCGTTTATGTCACCTCAATGAAGAGTGTGGAATTGGGAGTGTTCTGGCCTTCTACTATAGCGTGGAATTGAGATTTCCATAGAATCCAAGTGAGCATATTGAAATTCCCCACGCCCTTGTGGAAATTCCACAGGCCTGTGGGAAATATCCATAGGGCTATGTGGATGCCCAATTCTAGCCCTATTTAAGCCGCAATTCAGCCCAATTTTGGGGATCTTTTTCACCTCTTCTCTTTCACTTTTCTCCATCATTTTGGAGACCGTCGGCTAGTGTTTCAAGAGGCTTTTGGCATGTCTTAGGAGTGGTTTGATGGATTCCATATCGCGATTTGCTTGGAAGAAGGTTATTGGGGGAGCCTTCATCGGTATAGATCCAGCGAGGTGTGCCTTAGGTTAGATAAGGGAACCCTTGGAGAAGACTCAACTACTCCACAAGACCATAGACACAAACACTGCGAGGATTTTTCTATAGATTACTTATTTTTACATTCGATTTTATTGTTGATTCTAACTAGCTCCATGAAGAGCTAAACCCCTAGTGGGTACTTGCATTTCTGAACCCTAGGATGCTATTGTCTCTTTAAACCTTTTATTATGCTTCCCTTTATTGATGTTTTAATTGAGTTCCAATCTTGAATGCTTGTTGAATGATTTCTCCCTTTGAGTGACACTATGGTTGAGAATCTATATTGGTAACCTTTGTGGATGGGTGACACACCATGAGGGTTAGACAGAGCTAGATTAGAGAGGGTTAAGAGGGTGAGTCGAGAGGTAGCGAAGCGTCCCCTTTCCCCTTTGATTTGATTTACTCTATGACAAGGTCCCCTTGCGTATATCCCGCAAGTGCACGGGTTTGTTGAAGTAATAATCCCAGATGAGCGGGTACCGAATCCACATGGACTAGGAAGTAAAAACACTTAATCCGCTTCTTAGCTATGTGAAAGATCAATAGTGATAAGTGTGACAATGATTCAATTCTCAAAAGTAAAAGCAACAAGTAAGAGAGCACGAGTAAAGGAGAAGATAAGACAATTGATAAAGATGGGGTACTCGGATAATGCTCCGCCTAGGATAATTGTTTCAAGTGCAAGAACCCTCTATTATACTTCCTAATCAATGCAATGGTGAGTCATGGAAATCCTTTAATTACATAGTCCCAAATCTAAGGTCAACTATGCCTAACTCTATACATGTCCCGGAGGAAAGATTAGATAACCTCTCAACCTCACACACGAATAGAGTTGCAAAGAGCTCTAGGGATTCCAAGTGATAAATCTCTTCCTAATTATAGACCTAACCCTTTGGTTCAGGTGGAAGGTCCCTAACCACGATTAAGCCCTAGAAACTAAGATCACCTCAACGCTTCACTCCGTTGCACACGCAACTAAGCCCCAGCGGAGGGTTATCCCTTAGACGATTCGCTCAATTATGACCTCAAAGGACTCGAGGAATGGAGGTAGAATCTATCACGTCAGAGGGGAAAGGGGACGCTCCTGCACCTCTCGACTCACCCTCTTAACCCTCTCCAACCTAGCTTTTGTCTAACGCTCGTGGTGTGTCACTCACTCACAAGGTTACCAACAAGAACTCTCAACCCCTAGTGTCACTCTAGGGGAAATGTTAATCCAATCAAGCATTCAAGGTTGGAACTCACAACAAACATCAATTAGTTGAAAGCATAATAAAGAGATTCAATGAAACAAATACATCTTAGGGTTCACAAATACCCAAGTACCCACTAGGGGTTTAGCTCTCCATGGAGCTAAGTACAATCAAAGAAATACAATGTAAAAGCAATGAATCCATAGAGAAACCTCTTCGATAGTCGTGTTGATGGTCTTGTGGAAAGTCCTCTACTCGTCGTCTGAGGATTCCCTTGTCCGTTATAGGATACGCCTCGACGGAAGCTCCACTACCAACCTTCTTCCTCAGGAATGACGATGTCGGAGCCGTCGAACCTCTCCAAAACCTTAGCCAATACCTCTCAAAACCTTAGCCTAAACCCTCTCTCAAGTTGGGGAAAAGATGGAGAAAAAAAATGCTGAAATCGGGGCTGAATCGGCTTCAAATAGGGCTGGAATCAAGTGACCTCACGGGCCTGTGGATTTTGCACAGCCCATGTGGATTTTCCACACGGGCGTGTATAATTTCCACACGCCGTGTGGATTCTCTGAATTCCTATTTTCTCAGCCGACTGTGAACAATGCTTCTACAGTACTTTCTCTGCATTGTTTCGCTACAGTACCTGGCCTAAAATACATCCCGAGTCCATACTTTCATCAAGGTGACGCAAACGGGCACACGTTTACGTCGTTGATCACTTTGCTTCTTTAATGATGGAAAAGTTGGTGGAAATCTTGTTCTATGTGCATAAGTCAGAATGATTGAGTGTGACTGCCCTTGTGCCCCTTCAAATAGTTGTGCTAACTCAAATACAAGGATGTTGGCACACACTTTAGCATCTCACACCCGACATATGTCTACTCGTTTGGACCTTAGCAAGATTTCCTCCAAAATCGATGCATTATGATCCACATTTGCTTCTTTCCTTCATACACGGCCTCACAACCCTACCTGCATAAAAGTAACATAAAAACACACATATTAGTGTAAAAACCAGAGAAAAGTAATGCTCAATATAAGGAATGAATGCTTCGCATTCATATCACACAAGCACTTATCAAGCATTACTTTTATCAGATTTTAGTGCTAATATATGTGTATTTGTGTTACTTGTGTGCATATAGGGTTGTGGAGCCAAATATAGAGGAAGGAAACCAAAGTAGATTGTGATTGCACTTTGTTGATGGAATCTTGGAGTGAATAAACGTGAAGACATAAGTTGTGCTCGAAGATACGTGAATGTGTGCCAACCTCCATGTGCTTAAGAAATTACATAGTTAGGAGGGGCACAAAGACAGTCACATTTGCATATTCTGACTTTTACAATGATAGCAAGATCTTCGTCAATGTTATCCCATATCAAAGAAACGACGTGATCTACGGCATAGATGTGTGTCCGTTTATGTTGCATCGATAAAAAGTGTGGATTCGATAGTGTTTTTGGTTGAGTACTGTAGCAATTACTGTTCACAGGCTGGAGAAAATCAGATTCCTGCAGATTCACTCGGGCATGTTGAAATTCCACACGCCCTTGTGAATTCCTGATTCTAGCCCTACATAAAGCTGCAACTTATACAGATTTAGGAATCCTTCTTTCCATCTTTTCTCCATCTTTTAACCAACTTTGCAGAGGCCTACAGCTAGGGTTTAGAGGAGCTTTGGTAAGGTTATTGGAGTGTTTCTACGGCCATCAACAATGTGTTCCTTTGGAAGAGAGTTATTAGGGAAGCTTTCGTCAGCACTGATCCGGCGAGGTGTGCCCTAGGCTTGACAAGGGAACCTTAGAAAAGGACGAGGTGACTCCACAAGATCGTCAACATGAATACTGAGGGCGTTTTACTTATAGATTGCATGTATTTTACTTTCAATTTCATTATTGATTGTATCTTGCTCCATGGAGAGCTAAACCTCTAGAGGGTACTTGGACTTGTAAACCCTGGGATGTTATTGTTTCATTGACCTTTTATTATGTTTCTTTAATGGATGTATTTAATTGAGTTCCAATCTTGAATGTTTGTTGAATATGTCTCCGTTAGAGTGACACTACGGTTGAGAGTCTACTTTGGTAATCCTTGTGAGTGAGTGACACACCATGAGGGTTTGACAAAGTGATAAGTGCTTGTGCGATATGAATGCAAAGCATTATTTTCTTATGTTGAGCATTACTTTCCTCGGGTTTTTACACTAATATGTGTGTTTTTATGTTATTTTTATGCAGGTAGGGTTGCGAGGCCGAGTATGAAGGAAATAGGCCAATGTGGATCATAATGCACCAATTTTGGAGGAAATCTTGCTATGGTTCAAACGTGAAGACATAGGTCAGGTGTGAGATGCTAGAGTATGTGCCAACCTCCTTGTATTCGAGTGGGCACATCCATTTGGAGGGGCACAAAGGCAGTTACATTTGAGCATTCCGACATATACACATAGAACAAGAGCTCCACCAACGTGTATACCATTGAAGAA
Organism: Dioscorea cayenensis subsp. rotundata; assembly: GCF_009730915.1. Taxonomy (NCBI): domain Eukaryota; kingdom Viridiplantae; phylum Streptophyta; class Magnoliopsida; order Dioscoreales; family Dioscoreaceae; genus Dioscorea; species Dioscorea cayenensis. The sequence continues at coordinate 25,317,178 of NC_052479.1, read as the reverse complement.
GCAAATGATCCACAACGTGAACGTGTGCCCGTTTGCGTTATCCTGATGAAAGTATGGAATTCGGGCGTATTTATGGCAGAGTATTCTAGTTACTGTTCATAGCCGGCCGAAAATCACAGAAATAGAGAATCCACACGGGCGTATGGAAATTATCCACGGCCGTGTGGAAATTCCACACGGGTGCGTGTACCGTCCACACCCGTGTAGTCGCCCGATTCCAGCCCTATTTAAAGGCGATTTAGCCCCGATTTTGGCATTTGTTTCTCCATCTTTTCCCCAACTTGCGAGAGGGCTTTGGCTAGGTTTTCGAGGGGTATTGGCCAAGGTTTTGGAGAGGTTCTACAGCTCTTACATCATGATTCCATTAGAAAAAAGGTTGGTAGGGGAGTTTCGATCGAGGCGTATCCTATACCGGACGAAGGAATCCTTGGACGACAGTAGAGGACTTTTCCACAAGACCATCGACATGACTATCGAGGGGGTTTCTTTATGGATTCATTACTTTTAGATTCTATTTCTTTGATTGTACTTAGCTCCATGGAGAGCTAAACCCCTAGTGGGTACTTGGGTGATTGTGAACCCTAGGATGTATTCGCTTTCTTTGAACTTCTTTATTATGCTTTCAATAAATTGATGTTTATTGTGAGTTCGAACCTTGAATGCTTGATTGTATAAACAATTCCCCAGAGTGACACTAGGGTTGAGAGTTCTTGTTGGTAACCTTGGAGTGAGTGACACACCACGAGCGTTAGACAAAAGCTAGGTTGGAGAGGGTTGAGAGGGTGAGTCGAGAGGCAGTGAGGCGTCCCCTTTCGCCTCCCGACGTGATAGATTCTACCTCCGTTCCTTGAGTTCTTTTGCGGCCATAATAGAGTGAATGGTCTAAGGGATGAACCTCCGCTGGGAGCCTAGTTGCGCGTACAATGGAGTAAAGCGTTGAGGTGATATTAGTATCTAGGGCTTAATTGTGGCTAGGGACCTTCCTGCCGACCAAAGGGTTAGGGTCTAAATCTAGGAAGAGATTTATCATGTGGAATCCGTAGAACTCATTGCAACTCTATGCGAGTGCGAGGTGTTGAGATTGTTCGATTTCTCCTTCGGGACATGTATAGAGTTGGGCATAGTTGACCTTAGATTTGGGTCTATGTATGTAAGGATTTCCACGACTCACCATTGCATTGATTAGGAAGCATAATAGAGTGTTCTTTCACTTGAAGCGATTATCCTAGGTGAAGCATTATCCGAGTACCCCATCTTTATCGATTGCCTTGCCTTCTCCTTACTTTTACTCTCTTACTTGTTGCTTTTAATTTCTGAGAATTGAATTAATTGTTGATTCAATTTTTGATACTCCACACTTATCATTGTTGATACTCCAGATAGCTAAGAATCAGATTAAGTGTCTTTACTCCCTACTCCCTGTGGATTCGACCCCGCTTATCCGGGATTATTACTTCCACAAACCCGTGAACTTGCGGGATATAAGCAAGGGGACCTTGTCACAAATTAAGATTAGAGAAGGTCAAGAGGGTGAGTCTAGAGGTAGCGGAGCATTCTCTTTCGCCTTCGGTGTGATTTATCCTACCTCCATGTTCCAAGGGTTCTTTGTGATCGTAATAGAGTGAAGTACTATGAGAGGAACTCCATTGGGGCTTAGTTGTGTGCAGTGATTTGCTACAATACCTGCTATATTGCCCTGCTAAAAACTCCGAAATCCACACTTTTCATCGAGGCAACATAAATGGGTACACGTCTATACCGTAGATCGCAATGCTTCTTCAATAAAATGGCTCATTGGTGAAGATCTTGCTATCAATGCACAAGTAGGGATACACAAATACGACTGCCTTCGTGCCTCTCTAACTCATTGTAATTGCTTGAATACATAGAGGTTGGCACACATTCATGTATCTTCGAACATAACTTGTGTCTTTGCGTTTGTTCCTTCCAAGATTCCACCAAATAGTACATTCACGATCTACTTGGGCTTCTTTCTTAATACTTAGCTTCACAAACTTACATGCATGAAAGTATCACAAATACACATGTATTAGTGCTAAAACCTGATAAAAGTAATGCTCATTGTAAGAAAAGAATACTTTATATTACTAATACACAAGCACTTATCTAACTCTGCCACACTTAAGCTTTTGCTTTTCCTTAAGCAAAAATAAAACACTGATGTATAGAAGAAGGAAACATTGAAAGTGCTTGGCCTTAGGTTCACCAAAATATGCAATGAGAGCATTCTACAAGTAAGGGAAATTTTAACACTAAATATGAAAAATCAATGCTCTAGTTGAAAACTTGAATCAAAAAGGACAACAAACCTTAAATCGTTCAAGTGTGTGTAAACTCACTTAATTCAACCCAAAGTATACTCCTCAAAGTTCTAAGTATAAGGGACTTATTTATCTACAAGACATAACAAACAAAGAGATGGTAGTAGCTTGACACATCCTTTAAGGTAGCCCTTTCCGAAGCGGTTGATAAGGTGGCTTTCACACTTTCAAGGTGGTAGCTCTTTCTACTGGGGTGGTAGCTTTCACTCATCCCATGAGATAGCTCTTTCTCTTATTAGGGCATAACTAGTATCCGACTTATGAGAGTAGCATCATACTTCATAGGTGGTAGCTCTTTTCACCCAAAATGCATAACTAAATAATATACCTTTTTTTTCCATTTTTTCACACAATAACACAAGAAACAAAACTAATTAGTCCCTTAAACTTCAAACTTGAGTTTCCAAAGGAGTTTCATGAGCGAGTGGTGCAACAAGTTTCAATTGGGCAAAAATTCTTAGAAATTCAAGTAAAACTAGAGCATGAGAACATTCAATGTTGAAAATTCTCTTAAACTCAAGAATACAAACATTGCAATTAAGGTGAACCGCCAATGGCTATGTGAGCATGTATGTAAAGACATGTGCAAAGTGAACTCCCCCGACCCACACTTAAGATGTACATTGCCCTCAATGTACACATGCAAAGTACAATAGAAAGTATACCAATCATGTAAATATGTGGGGAGTGGCCATTGAAACAATACTTCCACGACTCCTAGTGTTGCATTTTATGGAGCTAAATTATGGGAATGAAGTTCCAACGGGTTGTGAAGCACACACGGCCTAGTGTGAAACACCTCGACCGTGTCCATCACTGAGTTCTCAATTCCCATACTGACGAAACTATATGCACGCATAAACAAGGGGGTTCAATGAAGCTCAACAAATAAAAATAACGTGAGTATATAAAAGATAGAGCAATGAAATACAACTCGAGGGCGAAAAATAAAAAGATGAACTCGGAAGGAAGATCCTTCTACGAGTGTACAAGTCCAAAAGATAATTCAAAAGTAAAATACGAGAAAATAAAAGAGATAAAAGAAAAGACGCCTCAAATCTTGGTGTCATCTGCGATCGGCTTTGCTGCTACTGGCAGTGGTCGAATTGGTGGATCGATCGGTACATGAACTGCTGATGATGGTGCTGGAGGTCCCAGATGGGTCTAGGGTCTCATGATAAATGGTCAAGCGATATCTCACTCGAGTTTCTGCCGTATAATGTTGAAACACGCCATGAACTCTATATGCTACGATGCGTGTAGCATGAACCTCAGTGATCTTGGTCTGTGGCACCCCTACCGCACTCTCGAGCCTCTCAAAACGATCATGAGCTCGAGAGGGAGAAAACATATGGACTGGGGGTGGCTCCTGTGCTACAAGAGGTGCCTCTGTCTCCATTAGAGTTCACTGAGGCTCAGTGATCGGCTGAGAACCCTCGGCATTATCATCTCCTCCCTTTTCTATCTCTCGAGCAGGTGTGGGTAATATGTACACCCCAGGGCTGTACATACTCACCAATCCCATCCATCTTAGTGTCTCTATACTCAAAGAGGTAGGTACACTCGCCTTCTCAGCCCCTCGAATCGTGTCCAGTAAACCCATCCCTAAGATGAGTCTAGTGATATATGGGCCTAAGAAAAGTGCTCCCGCCCTGGTGTATTGCCCCTGATGCCTCAGGTACTCAGCTATAATGTGTTCCAGATGAATCAGTGTGCTCTGAACCATCGAATAGAGATACATAAGCTCCTTCCTGCTCAAGACGCCGGTACTGTCACCACGGTCGTTCACCGACCTACTCATAATTGCTTGCAAGTATCGATATGTAGATCAAGAAAGGCATGTGGCCTTAAACACCCATGGCTCATACTGGCCCTGACCGCATAACACTCCATACACTCTCTGTGGGATTAATGAGCCAGGATAATCTATCGGTAACTTAGCGTACTCCTCAGTATCTGTGAATGCCTCCTCGATGCGATCGCATAGCGTATCGAGAAATGTGTCACACTCATGTTGTAGTGATGTAAAAATGCTCTAAACTATATAGTGTCGACACTATCGAATCTAGCATAAGAACGGTCAAACTCGAATGATGCCAGCACCTCTAGTGTAAGCGCACGGTTGGCAGGCTATCTAATCAACAGTAACTGTTTCGAACCTCCCACTGAGATGAGATCCTCTACCTCATCCATTAACTCATCTCCCTAAAGTATATCTCACAATACGCTCATATCTAGGAAGAGAGTTTATCCGAAACTAATCTTCGACAATAGCTCAAACCGAGCCTCGTGTTCGAGAATAGCGAACTCTATGTGCTCCGTCTTAGAGGAGTCTTTATCGAGATGTTTACCGACCATGGTCTTAGTCTTAGGTGCCATATTTACAAGAATTAAAAGGAAATCGTTCAAATAAGCTCACAGGGATTAATCTTTGCAGAAATCTACAGCAGTGGTCATGAAAATTCCACTCGCCCATGTGGATCCATGAGGCGTAAAAGCCGCACGGCTGCATGCTAAAACTCCAACAATACATGTTTAAATAATTTCTAAACTCTTTCTAAACATGAAATAGCCATATAAATGTAGAAAAGAAGCAACATTCACCATTCTAATTGATTAAAATCAAGTATGATGAAGAAAGGAGAGAATTAAGGGTTACCGACAAAATGAAGTTTAAACTTGAATTCGACGGAAAACTTGAGTAAACTTCTCTAAATCAACGGTGCGAGGTGAGGAGAAGGTTTATGAGTGTTCTCTGAGTTTTTCTCAGGAGTGTGAGAATGAAGAAGAACGAAGGGATTTTAAAAAGAAGTCACGGCTTTTGCATTTCTGTACATTCACATGGGCGTGTGGAAATTACCCACGCCCGTGTGACGACACAGGAGGAACCCACAGGGGCAAACGCACACCCCCTGTGTGCTCTCGGGATAACATTCAATGCTTCTGAACGCATCCACATGGGCATATGGAAATTCCTCATGCCCGTGGGCTCAACCCACACGGGCAGACGCACACCGCTATGGCTCCTCTATCCAATCCCGAGAAAAACTCTCTAAGTGTTTCACACTCCCGTGCTGAAATTCCCCATGGGCATGGACTTTCACAAGACTAGACTCACTGGGGCACTCACACGCCCATTTAAACTCTCGGGATAGAGGAGAGCTCTTCTGCAGAGACCCACACTAGTGTGTGAAAATTACCCATGCCCGTGTGTTTAGCACAGAGTCATCCACAGGGGCGAGTCCACGCCCCTATGTCTTCTCGGAAAAAATCTCTAAGTCTCTGCAGGAAGACACACGCCCTTGCGGACATTACCCATAGGCGTGTAACCATCACAAGGTCGCTCACAAGTGTGAGTCCACGCCACTGTGTCCTCTCAGGATGAGCTTATAGTAGAGATCCACGGACGTGTGGAAATTCCACATGGCAATACATTTTTCTCCGGATGACTTAGAAAAATCTGCGAGACTCATGAGAAAATTCACGAAAAATCTAAATACACAAAGAGCCTACCTCTATGATGCAAAATATACCAGAGAAACATGCACAACATGCTCAAATGACCAGAGACTTCACCAAACACATTTAAGCACATAACAACACCAAATAAACCACAAGAAAAATTCCGAGCAATAGCATCTACACATCAAG
>NC_052479.1:25293734-25310185 GCF_009730915.1 Dioscorea cayenensis subsp. rotundata | reverse complement strand
ATATAACAGGGTAGAAAATTTGACTGCATGAGAGACAAGAACAGAAAAGTCCAAACTTGGATTGATGTGGAGGGAGATGTCTTGCCGCCATTTCATGATAATATTTTGACTAAACTTCCCAAACTTGGCAGCCAATTAGTTCCTTATTCATATCAAGTTCATATCATGTCATTATCTTAGTTTTTTGTGATTAGTCTCAGGAATCATTTTGGATTAGTGCCCCTTATTAATGATTTGACAGAAAAAGTTTTGATGTACATGTAAAATGCCAATATTTGGTTTATAAATTCACAAATTCTTTTATTACCCCTTTAACAAAAATGGTAGTTTATTTCTCTCCCAAGTTAAAAGTTGTGGGTTCCATTCTCTCGCAAGGAAATGGATGAGAGTTTGAGTATTTGTTGTTTAACCACATTTATCTAAAAAATAAATACTTAAACTAAACATTTTGTTTTTTAACAAATAGACGACAAAACACCCATTAAGAGAATTCAGTAGGGTTGTCAATTTACCCCAGACCCAATGGAAAACCCGATTCCCCTCTCCGACTAGGCGAGGGCCAAGTTAAAATTTCGAGAATGGGGTCGGGAGCGGAAATGTAAATCCCTGTCAAGGACGGCGCTAGAGACGGGGAATCTTTTCTCTACCTCACCCTGTCCCCAAATATATAATTTTAATACTATAGATATAATATTAAAAAATTATTTATATTAAATAAAAATATATATTATTAAAAGATGGCAAAAAAAAAAAATAGATGGCAAAAAAAATCCCTAGAAGTCAGCAATTTGCACAACCATACAGTTAATATCTTAATATATTTGTACCCTCATATTGTGTGGCTTTAGGGTTTGATTTTGGGTCTCTCCAAAACAAATATCATTAGGCCAAGGTCTCTAAAATGAATATCAGTAGGTCATGATGTCGTTAGTAATTAAACTTAATCAAATATATATATATATATATACTGACCATTGCACTTCTATAATTCTTTTTATATTAGAAGTGCATTTTTATTTCATTTTTATTTATTTATTTTTTTTGAAGGACATGTGCAAACAATCTTAAAAAAAAATCATTTGGAGATTCTATTACGGAACACATCAGAGTGGATCTCTTGATTAAAAGATGAACAATGTGAATTAAATTAATAAAAAAAATTTGAAAAAATAGCCATGTTAAACACAAACTTCTTCTTTTTATTTTTATTTTCAATTATTTTTTTATGAAAGAAACAAGTTCCAAATAAGTCAACGGTCAGATAGGTACAACAGTGTATTAGTTATGATGGCTTGAATGACCTCTTGGGGATAAATTTTTCTATTATGTAATCGTAGAGGAAAGGAATAGCGCTCCTCACACAAAACTCCTATAGAGAACCTAAACAAAAGCTTCTTGTTAAGTTATTTTTTAAAAAAATAAAAATAATGAAAGATGGATTATGGAGCACGCATTCCGCTTGATGATTTAAAAAAAAATTATTAAAAATATATGTAATGATCTTTTTATAATTTCTATTTAAAAAAATAAAATTGAAGGTAATTACATGAAGATTTCATTAATTTTGATGGTGATATATACAGATAATATATATATATATATATATGAGGGCCGGTCTTCTACGGATGTCTGTAGAATTATTTTCAACGCCTCTCATCCATTGGATTTCAATCTAAGGGCTCCACATTTGCCATTGTGATAAACAATAAACACAGTCGTAATCGTCAACAGTGCTATAAAGCAATGTTATACAGTAGTAACCAATGGTATAAAAAATGCTATGAATCGTTGCACAGTGCAAAATGTAAGTATAATACTCTCATCAGAATGTTCGAACATTATCACAACAATGTTCCATGCAATCAGAGCCATCCACGCTCATTTGCAACCCCAAGCAGAGAATTTTTTTTAAATCAACCAAACAATCGAGTACAACCCTCGAGTAATGTTAGTTGTTACTATTATCCACTCTCACTCCACACTCTTCTCTCTATCTTTCTTTTCTCTTTTCTATTTACTTTCTTATACTTTTCATTCTCTGTGGATGCTCTGTATGTTCACAGAGAATGTATTCACTTTATATATATATATATATATATTGATCCTCTATAAATGTCCATAGAATTTTTTTCTATAGACATCGTCTCTTAGTCTTTAGATTTCAATCCAATGACTCCACATTTGCCATTTTGATAAACTGTAAATGCAACAATAATCTCCAATAGTGTTGCAAAGCAATGCTATGAATGGTACAAGTGGAATAAATATCACAAAGAGTGCTCCATGCAATCAGCGTTGTCCAAGCTCATTTGCACAACCCTCCCATCCACCCCCTCATAGAGAATTTTTTAAAATTAACGAAATAACCCAGTATAACCCTCATACTGTTATTTGTTATTATTATCCACTCTCTCTCTCTCTCTCTCTCTCTCTTCACACTCTTCTTTCTATCTCTCTCTTCAAAACTTATAATATATCTGCCAACAACCAAATGGTCTATTGGTATATGGGTCACCGATAGAGTTCTTCACTGAGTGGTGAGAGTTCGATTCTCGGCTGAGGACACATATTTGGGAGATATAAGCAGTGGTTGTGTGCGGGTGGTTCTAGCACCCATGTATGCCTGGGCCCCGCCCCCACTTGCTCTACCGAGGCTTATACACGTCCCTGACAGTTTAGCAGGGCCTTCGGGCTGTCTGTTCTCCTTGTCAAAAAAATATTATAATATATATGTATATATATAATAATTTAACACAACTTTTTAAAAAAAATCATCACATCCCGGTTCTGAAATATTTTCATGTTTTAAATTAAAAGGAAATCATGACGCAACAAAATATGATGTTAATATATGTATATATATATATATATATATATATTAGAAAGATGTTAATATCTTAAGCAAAGAGTTTTGTAAATAAATTTTTTTATTATTTTCAAAAATCGGGTAAAATAAGGTTATCATAACTTGATTATACATTGAGTTATTTAAGATTTACTTTTACTTCCTTTCATTGTTGAGTGATATATCCTTTGATCATTTCGGGTTGATTTTATAAAAATTGGTTTTGAAAAAACCAATATAACTGAAACAAAATTTCTAAATTTAGAACAAATCATCAAGTGTTTTTTTAAAACATAATTAAGACTTTCTTAGGGTTTGGTTCATAGATTGCAAGATACTTTTACACAACCAGTATATTTAATTTTAAAAATATAATTCATGAGAACGTTAGAACACCATGTTTGGTTTTGTAAATAATTTAGTTCAAAAGTTGTTATATATTTTATTTTAACATGTTTTATTTATACAAAATTTGAATTTGAATATAATAGTATTGCAAAGTTAAATGCTAAACTAGTTAGCTTTTATGTTAATAATAATTTTGACACTTAAAATATTAAACAATACTATTAAAAAGAGGTGACAGATTTAAAAGAAACTCTTTAATTTTTCTTATAGAATAACGAAATGTATGCACAAAATCAAAATATATCTTACGCAAATTTTTAACTTTTAGGCTGTGTTTGATTGCGCTTTTAACGTGCGATTGAAATATTTAAAATAATTTTTTTAAAAAAACTTTAAAAGAAAAGTTTTTTTCTCTTTCAAATTTCTTAAAAAATAGATAAATTATATAATTTGATAATATTTTAAATAAATTTATCCAGATTAGTGAACAGATCCCGCGACATTTTGATGGTAAAATTCAATTATAAGTAGCGCTGTTATAATTTTAAAATAACTTTTCTTTTAAAAATTTAAAAGAAAAGTTTTTCGTTTTCTTTTAATTTTTCTTTAAAAAAAAGATAAATTATATAACTTGATAATATTTTAAATAAATTTATCTAGATCAGTGAACAGATCCCGCGACATTTTGATGGTAAGATTCAATTCCACAAAGCGTTTTTTATAATTTTAATAATTTTAAAAAAAAATCCATGGAAAATGTGACTTTTTCCAAGGAAAATTGATGCAATCAAACAACAAATGAGGTTTTTTCTATGAAAAATATTTTGTTTTCCGTGAAAAATATTATCAATCAAACAACAAAATCTGAATTTTTTATAGAAAATTTTTGATTTTCTAGCTAGAAAATAATGCCAATTAAACGACTATTTTTTTATTTTCCATATAAAATTTTTCCATAGAAAATTATTTCATAGAAATTTTTTTTTTCCATGTTTCCAATCAAACACAGTCTTATTATTTTTTCTTATAGCTATAAAATATATCCACAAAATCAAAACATATCCAATTCAAACTCATACCACTTTGAAAGAAAATGAAGTACTGATTCTCGGGTAATAAGAATATATCAAATATGTATTTGATGTGGATATTAGGATAGTGAAAAATATAAATAAAATTGATGTTGAAATGAGTTTAAAATTTTAAAACAAAATTCACACCAAATTATGGAAACAGTCGAAGCTTCAAATCAATCATATAAACACATGTACTTTGATAAGCATTGTCGATGCACAACATCCAATGGTTGTTGATAAAATAACAAGAAAAGGTACACTTTTCAAAAGATGATACAGTAAAATTCATAAAAGTACTATTATGATAGTAAAATTGAGTCTATCTAATTCTTTATATACATATTAGATGTAAAGCAATAAATTTGATATTACATGCCCTTGCAAATTGAGAAATTATTTATATGCTCCTTTAAAATGATATTTTACTTATTTACTTATACACCCCTCTAATCAAAAGTCAATTAAAAATTTTTTTTAAAAAAATTAACATTTACTTCTTTCCCTTTATTCATTTTTGAGAAACAAAATTTAAAAAATATATATTTCAAAAAATTCATAAGTTGATTTTTTTAATAATAAAAACATTTAAGAGGGAGTGTGTAAGCAAAAATAATTTTTTATGAAGGTTTTTTACTTTTGAAGATATGTAAGTAATTTTTTAATTATATAATAAAAAGCTGTTTAATAGATCATTTATCAAAAAAAAAAAATATTTTTAAAATAAAAACACATGTAAACTTTTCAATTAAATAGGAATGCGACATTACACAAATATCGGATGAGAATTACTTTTTATTTATGAGGTAACGGCACAAGCCGCCGAGGGTGTATGCGTAGGGTGCAGTATCACCGCCACGTCCTCACCCTCGAAAGCGGGAGCGTAGTTCATGGAAATCGAACTTATGTCTCCTCAACACGAAGGGACCCGGGGTACCGCTGGGCTCCTCACCCATTAGTGGATGAGAATTACTTGATCATGATTTTTTGGAAGTTGAAATTATAAAGTTATTATATTCCATAAAATATTGCTAAATTAATGTTTACCTAAAGCTGTCATGTTGTGTTTACATGATGAATGAGAATTTGAGGCGATTCCTCCAACTAAAAAGCTTTTTATAAACCACTAAAAAAATTCAAAAAACTTTACATTATTCTATTAACTCTTGAATTTTCAAAAAAAAAACAAAAAAAAAAAAGAAACTCATGCTTAACTAAATTCATTATCTTTCCAAATATTACCTAATAATAGACGACAATCATCCTTTTTATATGAATATAAATGAGATCGTAACAAAGATCGAAAACCAAAAATATATAATATATATACAGTATGAGAATAGTATAAAAATCCCGAATAAATGAGATGTGAATGCATGCCTCGCCGGAAAAAGATTTGAACCCATGACCTCCCCCTTATACTTTGGTGTCATACCATTGGGCTATCCAATGGTTGACTTACCTTTTTTTTTTTTTTAAGAAAAGTATATTTTTTGAATGAGTTTGAAATAATCTAAACCAAAAACCCCAAAGTACTTCATTAAAACAAAACTAAAAATTTGCCGATAAAGCATGTTTACACTCTAGATTTATTGAAGTAACATAGCAGTATAATTTAATATATTATAGATATGTAAAATGATAATAATAATAATAATAATAATAATAATAATAATATAAACTAGAATGGACAAATTACTTATTTATTCAGCATCCACCTTTGTTGAATTTTTTTAATCACTTATATGCAAATGTCTCACTAATTTATTTTTTGAGGTTGTTTATACTTTTGCATTTTACAAATAAATAGTTGTATAATAAGATGATAAAGAATTTGATGGGATATTAAGTTTGACCAAAGTTCCTCCAAATCTAACAACCAAAACAATTAATGAAATTTTGTGACTAGACACAGTGATTGACAGGGGAGTACTCAAAACTTTGTTCTATCCTAATGAAAAAACTAAACACAAGTTTTCTAAAATCACATATTCACTATATTTTTATTTTTATTATATATATATATATATATATATATATATATATATATATATATATTTCATAATATTTACAAGCCATCACATATTTTGATAGGAGTCAAATATTTGATTTTTTTTTATAAGAATTAATATCACTATCCCTTATCTATTCCTGTGATAATTTTATAAATAATTTTTAATTTATAATTTAAAAATATTATATCAATTATATATACAACCCCTGAGAGAAATAGTGATTTCATTCATTCAGGATTATAAGATAGGGAGATTTTTTTAAGAGGTCTGTAAGCCAATATTGTAATTGATATACCTCTTTACTTGCCTGTCTTTTTTACAATTTCTTAAATGGTGGTGCCTATCGCTTATTTGTCAAAAACTTATATATATATATATATATATAGCGGATGCATCTTCTATGCAAGTCCTCAGATTGAAAATCTACATAAATTTATTATCAGCCATTAGATTGTAATCCAAAGGTTGATACACTATAGCTGCATAGCATTTCTGTGCTTATGTATAATAACACAGTAAAAGTGAAATGCACAGTATTTTGATGTAAACCATTGATCGTAATCATAACAATAATTGAATCAATTACAGTCGTTTAATTCTATTTGCCATAGACCTTACAGTCTAACTAAAACTAAAATCTCAGAACCCCACATAACCTGTTCGGTGTTGGTATCATGCTTTAGTTACTATTCAAGTACATGTTCATCCAACCTTTCTTCATATTTCTCTTATTCAGATTGTCCCTCTTATTTTTAAAAATCTGGGATGTTCCTCTGAATGTCCCCAAATGATGTTATCTCATATGTAGATATAATTATTAAATAAGTGTACGATGAGGGAAAACACACAAGCAAATATATGAAATTTAATCAAGTTTATTTGTGCACCTTATATACAGCTTATTTTCCGTTTCTTTTTTAAAAATTTATTTAGTTATTTCATAAGTCCCATCCTGCACCTAATTAAAACACCCAAGTGCCACTGACCTCACTCAATTAGTAGACAAAATATTTGATAAATTGATTTTTTTTTTAAATACATTATAGAACTTCCTTGAGCATTAATCTGATCCATCAAAGTAATGGAATCATTTTAATTAAAATTAAATTTTTCTTTATCAATAATATTAAAATATTTTTTTAATTAGATTAATTTTAAAACGTTTAACTTTAATTAAAAAATGTTTGATTATTACCATAAAAATGTATTTTTTATTTTTTAAAAAATTAAAATATTTTTTTTAATAAACAAAGTACTCTTAGTAATTTTTAAATGATCTCTTATGTCATTTTTAAAATTATTTGTTTTACTCAAGAATATTAGGGTGGTAGTCTGTGATCATTTTATTTCCCATCATTAATAATAATAACTACATTACTTGCCATTGTCTTACTTTTAAAACTAAACAAAAAAATTGATAAATATCGATAAAGTCAAAAACCATGAACCATTGCATTGTGAGGATTCAAACGCTAGATCTTGGATTTGGAGGGATATATTAAAGTACCACCCTTTTTATTGCAGAGATGATTGACTTTCCATTATTTTTTATTTCAACCCATGATCAATTTTCATTTTTTTAACTTCATTTATAATATATATATATATATATATATATATATATATATAATTATGCACATCACTAGATATTATATATAATGCGAATAAACTCTATTTTGAATAAAAGTGGATAAACCACAAATTTATCAGCGAGCAACCGAAATAAACAAAGTACAAAAGAAAGACAACGTTATTAGAGCAGAGTCCGTTATCCCTCAACGAGATGAGAATAACAAAAACAAGCGAAAAGAAAGATGTTGAGGAGCAACTGCCTACGGGTCAATCGCTATGGAGGTCAGCTACCGTAGGAGGACAAACGATTACCTCGGAGCCCGGGACGTATGCCCCGATCACCGGCATGAGGATCCGGAGTCGCAGGAAGTTAAGTGAACGCTGATCTTCTCGAGAACCCTCCCGAGTCAATCAAAGAGTGGGAGTCAATCAAAGAATCCAAGAAAGGAATCGTTGCAACGATATAAATCGTAACGTAAGCTATGGCATTTTTGGTTGCCTGCCAGGTTATGCTCCACTGATATTCCTGTTATGGGTTTCTGGGAACGGGAGGTCCCAGATATTTCCGAGGGGAGAAAATAACAGAGGGAATCCAATTGGTCCAAATGGAAATATATATCGAGAGGGTAGAATTGCATCGGTCAAACATCAAGAATGACCACCGCCAAACAGACATGCTTTTGCAGAAGAAAAGTGTCCATCGATTCGTTATTAAGGCAAAGTACATAAGTGTCGCCGGGGCGTAAGGGTCAAGAAGTCCTTGAATAGGGTTCTCAAGAGTTAGAATTTTACATCCCGTGCAAGTCAACGTAATAAGGTGATTTTGCTAGAGACCTTAGTTTTCCGTAAATTGGGATAAAAGTTGACGACTCCTCCATCACTAGAAAATTAAAGATTTATTTATTAGAAACCCTCAATTTCTAATGGCGCCATTGTCATTTTCAATAAAAAATAAAATAAAATATTAATAAAAAACCACTTTATATATATACTCTAAGTAAATGTAAAATATCAAGACCAGCAATATATATGTGTCAAAATGACGAAAAATAATATTGTAATTTTTCTAGTGTAGCAATTAGCAAATAAAACTCTTATAATTTTAACAACTAAACCCAATACTCAAATATAGTCAACAAATGTAAGTATTAAAGCAATTAGTTATGTTGTTGAAGAATGAAGGCCTAAAAAAACTAACTTATGTTGATGGAAGTGATTAGTTGAACCAACCCCTTGACTCTCTAATGCTGTTTAGGTTAGTGAGATAGTGATCATATTAGTGCCACTAATGCTCCAAACTTCATTGAAAGTGACTTACATGCACTCTCCCCTTAGGACTTTTCAAGTGGGTTGGTTACTCTAAATTCAGTTAGCAAGAACCACTATTAAATAATTGGCATTTTACATATAAAACCTTGTAGAATATATTTTACATATAAATATATAGAGTCCGCATTAACTGCATGTGTCTGTAGATAGACATCCGCAAATACTATTAAATCAATATCCAACAATATTATCTCTCATGTTGCCTATGATTCCCCTTTGCCCTGGCTCTTTTTTTTAAATTCGAACCCTATAAATCTGTTTCACCACTCTTTTATTTTACTTTTTATCTTATATATATATACACACACATCATAGAAGACGAATGTTTTTGGTATGTATCTTTTAGACCCTAATAATTTATACAGATAATCCTCCCTGCTTTATAAGTAAAATTGTATGTATATATATATATTAATCACTTTTTCACTAATGACTCCCTCGATAAACGGGTGTTGCTTCCACCACATTGAGTAAGATATGAAACATAAAATATATGAGCAGTAGGGCAAGCTACATTGAGCTGGCCTCATTTGCATTGTCTATATATGTTCTTGTGATCAAAAGTTATTTAAAGAAAATGATAATCTACTATCTTTTTCTTTCTTTCTTTTTTATTATGTTCTATTTTAGCATGAAATGAGGTACTATAACTATATGTATTTTTATAAAATGATGGGGTAGAATATACATTCTTATAAAAATTAATCAAACACACACACACACATATATATATATATATTATTATTATATTAGCAAAAAACATTCATATTGCCTTTTATGACTTGATTTAAAAGTTATTTAAAAAAAAAATTCTTTACCATCATATTTTCATAATATTAAAGTGAATTTAGAATGGAAAATAAAAGATAATAGTTTTTTTAAACAAATTTATGTTGACTTGCTGATATGTCTAAAAAAAATTTATATCTATATTTAATTTATTGACAGTTTGGTTTACAGAATCTTATATTGCCGTCGAGAATAGAATTACTATGAATATGATTTTCAAATCATGTTAATAGTTAATAGTGATATGTGCAATTTTTGTATAGTTGATAAGGCAATAATATAACTGAATGTAACAATGCCATGTTTGATTAATTGGAAATCTTTCATTAAAAATTATTTGTTTACTAAAGTATTTTTTATATAATAAATGTTAAATATAGGGAAAATTACTGTTTACCCCTCGTGAATTTTAAATATTCCTAAAAAGCCCCTCCAACTTTGACAAACCTCGGACAACCCTTCCGTTATTGCTTTAAGTTTCCTTTTTACCCCTTCCGCTCACTTCAAATGGGTTCATCTTATGAAATTTTCATTTTTGCTCATTGAAAATGATGGAAAAACCGCCCAATCACATCACGTCCGACCTTTATACATATAATTTTGCATTTTTTCCTTTCTGCTTGCTTTTTGTCAAATAAAGTTTAGAAGGCTCATCACATCTTCTTCTTCTCCTCATTTGGTTTGTCTCGACTGAGTTATGCCGATTTCGATAAGGTGAGAATTTCTTCGTTGCTCTCATGCACTTGATCATTCTGCGGGAGGGAGGGAGTATTATAAAAATGCAGGTTTATTATGGAGAGTTTTTGTGGTATTGCTAGATATAACGGAAAGGGACGAGTGCTAATGTTCACGATAATCGACTTCCTGGGAAATCGGTGTTAGCTAAGATAGGTGAGCCGATGGGGGTCCTCGATATTTCATGTTAGCGTGAAGTTTATCACACCTGATGGATATAAAACGGTTTTTCTAATAGAAAACGAAGTTGACTTCCAAAGGATGTGTCACGTGTACTCCATCTTCAAATGTGCTGTAGTCGATCTTGTTGTTTAGATGTATGATGTGCCATCGTCAAATCCTACCGAAAACGCAGTTCCTTTTCGTCATAAAGTTCTTTCTCTTTTATGTTTATCTAGTTGTATAAGTTAATTATTGTTTTACTATACCCTGTCTCTCGCTTAAATATATTACGCTTCCATTTAAACATTGTCTTCTTCATTGAATTTATTTTGTCTCTATTTAAATATTTCGACTTAACGCTTAAATTTACAATTTATCATTTAAATACTTTTATGTTTATGCTTAAAAATATTGATCGCTTTTCATTTAAACTGAAGTGTTGGTAGGAATTCAGAATTAATGACGCCATTAAATTTTCTAAAATTTAACATAAATATTGGAAGCATATTTATTTTTCCTCGTTATTAGTCAAGCTCGGTCCCCCATGTGTTTCCCTTTTTTCTCGGATCCGTGGCCAACCAGCTTGTGGACTTCACACCATACCCCATTCCCCTCGACATACCCTCATTCTCCTCCTCCCATGCTTCTTCCTGATGAGTTTCTTCTTCATGTATCTAGGATATTCGCTTAGCCGCACCATATTTTTTTGAGATCAACTCATCGTAAAGGATGTGTCATGGTCATCTTCTTCCTCGAGAATCAATCACCGCAATCACGGAAACGTTAAACGATCTTTTCCCTGCTCAAGTCGAGAAGCTCAGCTATCGCCTCGGACGGTAAGCAATGATGGGCAAGCAATTAGCATGCATTTTCGACTTGGTCGAAGAGAAAAGTTTTCACTCATTGCTTGATCAGTGAGTAATCTCCGGAGGAGGATGACTACTGACACATCCTTTTAAAACGGAGTTGATATTTAACACTTAAGAATTGTTCTTATCATTTAAAAAGATTTTTCCTCATCAGGCAAACCATCATTGTCTCGGTTTAACTATTTGGTTTTTCATTTAATTTGTAATCGCTTTCGCTATAAAAATCTATTTAAATATCAAAGATCTTGCAAAAAACCCTTGTTTAAGTGTTCGTGTTCTACGTCTGTATAGGTTCAAGTCGATGTGCATGTTATGCAACCGCCGTGAGCGAGCAAACAAATGAGAGACCTACTTTATTCCCGAACATACATGCATTCAAGGTAGAGATAATTGTTAAGAAAAGCCGAGATCTTCATGTTGGTCGTCAGTATCGATGTTCTTAATGTACATTGTAAATGAACAAATATTTTTAAAATAAATAAACTTATTTGAGTGTCAACTTTGATATTTAAACAGAGATATTCTCTTAACGCTTAACTTAAAACATTTTTGAGAAACAAAACGGCATTGTAAATAAAACAAAAAGTTAAATAAAAACGCTTAGTATATAAACAGAGATAACGGTATCTAAACAACAAAAAATGATATTTACACAGCGAGACAATGTTGTTTAAATAGAAAAACCTAGAAATTAAAACAACGACAATGATATTTAAACAAAAATCAATTATATTTAAAATGAGATATAATGTTATTTTACACAAGAATCTCGCTTTTACATAATTACATATTAATCTTTTTACACTCGGCTGAGGAATCCCCTTCGTTGTTGCTCGGCTACCTCCCTCCTTAAGTACGTGGATAACATATTCAAGGGCTAGTAAGGGACGTCCGTCATGCGGTAGCGGTCCGCTTGATGTAGCAGATAGCTTTTCATCGCGTGCATAGTTGTCTGATAAACCGCATGTTTGTAAGTGACGACGCATTCGACATGTGTCCCGCCCTTCTAACTGCTCCACTGAGAAACAAGCCGAGGGAACCCGGTCATTAGTACCGGCACGCCCGCAGCAGACGCTGGCGTAACATCGCTACCAAGGGGTCGAGTCGCTTTGGGGCTCATGCATTGGGGGATGGGAGGGAGGTCGTTCCAAAGAGGGGAGGGGATGCTGCCGCTTTGGGAGAGGGTGTTTCAGCCATAGCGAGATATTACGGGCTCCTCCATCGCCGAGGAATTGCGGCGAGGATAGCCTCTGCATCCCCGCCCTGCACGCATGGGTTCGGGAGCACAGCATCTCCCCATGGACGACTCCGAACGAAGATTTCTTCTATCTCGCCGCCATCACTGTCAGAAACTAAAAATAGATAAACAACACAATGTCGAGAAAAGCATTCAATTTAAACAATAACAAATAATTTTAAACAATTAACTTAATTTTTTAAATGGTTTACATATGTTTTTAAACGATATCCAAAATATTTAAACATATAACCGAGTAGTGTAAACACTAAATCACAATTTTTAAACATAAAAAGTTTGATATTTAAACGTAGACTCATGATTTATTACCTCCTCTCCTTCAACCGATGACAAGATGGTTTCTATCGCTGTTTGCTTCCGCAACTATTTTCACCGTAGTACAAACGATCCTCGGGTCTTGCTACAACTTCGCTCGATCGCGGTACAAAACCCTATACGAAAAATGAAAAACGAAAACAAAACCCTATCCGATAAATCTCCTGGTAATTCAATATCATCCAATAAAAATGTAACCACAAAACAAAAACCCGAAAAATCTCTTTTTCTAACATAATCGTTTATTAAAACCATAAACACAACTTCTTTAACTGCTGCCCACCCCTACTAATACCTCAAACCCAGAACCCGATCTAAATCTCAATACTTGAGCCGTAATTGTTCTTCGAGACAATGGTGGAAAGCGTAAGAAGAACTTCGTGGACAAGGATGCCCAAATTAAAAAGAAAAAGTCAAGAGGTGCAAAGAGAAAAAATATAACCCAAGCAGCAGAATGATTGCTCTAGTAGATTACCCCTATCGCCACTTCAAGTGGGTCCATGTTATGAAATTCTTTTTGCCTTGCAATAGATGAAAAATACCGCCAAATCACATGTCTAACCTTTATGCATATAATTGTGCATCTCCTTCCTCGCTTGCTTTTTAGTGAAACAAAGTTCAAGGCTCATTACATTTTCTTCTTCTTCTTCTTCTTCTTCTCCTCATTTGGTTTATTCGGATTTGAGTTTTGTCTGCTTTCCGATAAGGTGAGAATTTCTTCAGCTACTCTCACTTTGATCATTTTATGGAAGGGAGGAGAGTAACACTATTTATAAAAAAATACAGCTTTTAATTATGTAGAGTTTTTTGTGGTATTGCTAGATACAACGGAGAGGGATCGAGTGCTAACGTGTCACATAGCCGACTTCGAATCAATGTTAGTTAAGATATGCGAGCCGATGGGGTCTCGAGCATTCTCCCACATCGTAAGTGAAGTTTATCACACCCGATGGATATAAAACGGTTTGTCCAGTAGAGGACGAGGTTGACTTCTAACGCATGTGTCATGTGTACTCCATCTTCAAATGCGCTACCGTAGTCAATCTTGTTGTTGAGATAGATGACGTGCCATCGTATCCCACCGAAACGAGTTTTTATCGCTGTAAGATTCTTCTCTTTATGTTTATCTAGTTGTATAAGTTCATTATTGTTTAACTATGCTAGTCTCCTGCTTAAATATATTACATTTCCATTTAAACATCGTCTTCTTCGCTTAATTTATTTTTTGTCTCTATTTAATTATTTCGAATTAACGCTTTAACTATTTAATTTATCATTTAAACACTTTTATGTCTATGCTTAACATGTTGATCGCTGTCATGCTAAACCGGGTGATCAAGTGTGAATTGCGATTCCGTGAGCGCCTCCGTCCCACCCTACGTGACCCTGACTGTATGGGACGCCTTCCCTTCCTCGTCGACTTAAGTGTCACGTTGGATATCAATCTGAAGTGTTGTTGTCAAGGTATACAAATTGAGGTTAGAATACCAATTTATTTACCAAACACTATTAACCAAACTCAATTTATCAAAGAACTCTACCATTTCTAACTCGTGCTTATCATACCCTTACTTTGGCACGAAGAATAATGCATGTATTCTCGTTTGTTATTATCAAGGACCACGAGACGGAAGCCGACTCATTCATGATTATCTGGAGGACGATAATGTGTATATCGAGTACATTTCGCGCACGACATCTCTCGATCATAGCGAAGTTATGTCAAACGCTTCTCGCTTTTGACATCAAATGTTCTGACTGGTCGTGGTGGATGGAGGCGCCGCTTTATAAGGATATGGTACCGCCGATGACTTTCTTTGTATTATGCATACGAAAAATCGGCCCATCACATCGCTTAACACTATCTCCTTCCCGCGAAACAACAGGAATAGTCTCTGACCGTGGTGGTGCCGAGAGAGTCATTCATCCACACGACGCCCCCGGCGTTAAACGGTAATGTAGATATAATTAAATGATATTGTAAATATTTAAAATGATATAGCAAATATTTAAATGATATTGCAAATATTTAGACCAGAATTCACATAAATTAAAGGTTAACATATAAATTTAAACAACATAAAAACTTCAAACTTACTTGTCCATAGAGCAGCTTGAGGAAAATCCTTATCAACTCCTCGCTCGAATTTGTTGAGTCACATTGTCCGTATATTTTTCTTCTTCGAATAAAAGTCTTTCCCGAACTTCTTCTGATATTATCGTCGGGTTGGCAAGTATCATATCTCCTGCCGATTTTTGATGGCTGCCCCTCACCACTTGTCAATAGCCGCTTTTGGGATCATCATGGCACAAATGCTTTTTGATGGTTGTCCGTGTTTCAAAGACCAAGGGCATCTTTTCATCGATGCGGGTCACGATGACAAGATCAACCTGGAGACATATCCTTTACACGCTTCTTGTTGTCGGATCGCTAGGTCGCTTCAACGCGATTAATCGTGGCTGCTGGTTCCCACTATGACTATGATTTCGATGCACAATGTAGTCAATGATCTTCTCGAATCACAAGCACGGGCAATGGAAGATCAACGGGAGACACACCCTTAGCCGGTTCTTGTTCTTTAGGATTGTGTCCACCTTCGATGGCGATCACAACCGCCGGCTCCACCGCGACAGGGATTTTGCTGACTACATGAGTCAACGATCTTATCAACCGCTGCAATGACAACATTATCTACGCCTTTCTCACCGTGATGGCCATATCATCAATGGCTATTGAAACTCAATAACAACATCACGACCGATGGTGTCAATATTGCTTTACATCGTCATCCAAAGGCGGATAGAGAGGCATTATTGTTTTCTCTTTTGCAAGTCCCTTCAAACGTGGCCGCCTTTGAATGGCTATCCCGATGAAGTCCAAGTCTTCAAATTCATCTCGCTCGGCCCCGGTGTTTATTTGTTTAGAGGGACGCGGTTTATCAGGACCGCCCTTCTAATCGCCCTCAACCCGGACAAGCCAGGGAACTCTGTTATTGATATATGGTACGCCCGCAGAGTTGCACCGACGCTATCGCCTAGTGCCGCTGGGTGGGCGGCGGCGATCGGGGATCGCTGGTTGTCGCGGTCGCTGGGAGGGTGTTGTAATCATGGGTAGTGGAAAGCTTCTCAAGGCCGAGAATG
>NC_052479.1:25264499-25292734 GCF_009730915.1 Dioscorea cayenensis subsp. rotundata | reverse complement strand
AACATATTATGCTTATCTTTAACCCTAACCCGACCCGAAATTAAAATTACTAAAAATATTTATATATATATATATACATATATATATATATATATACGTTTCTACAACTTCACAATTTAGGGTTTTATTTTTCCTTTTTGTTTCATGTCTTATAATTATATAATACTTTATTTTATTTTATTTTATAAAAATTATAATTACTTTTTAAGTTATTTTTATAAAAATAATATATTTTTATTAATATTTTTAATATCGAAGTGAGCGTGATACCCATGGCAGTACTCGATCACCCGCCTAAAAGTGTGTGGGTCATGTTTTAAAACCCGTTTCGGGTCTCGTCTGGGATATATAGCTGGTACGCAGTAGCACGATAGAATACCCAAGCACCTCGACCCGACCTCTCGCGCCATCGGCACCCACCACAAAAGGCTCTATTCACTTTACTCGTATGAGATTTGAACAAGTTTCGCACAGAATAGTCTTACCACCACACTACATTAATGTTGGTTTATTTTTATTTATAGACCCAACGATATTTCTTTTAAAGTTACATAATCCATAAATCAATAGTATGAAAGTATTAAAAATCATTGTATTATTAAATATATAATATAAGTAAGTGGGCAGTGCTCACTCGATGATAGTACAGATGTGTATTGAATATACCATGCTTGCGTGCAGAGGATTCATCGCTCCAGGCTCGCCATTAAAAGGCTCTATTCATCATGCTTCAGATGGGATTTGAACACCCATCTTCCACATGAAAATGCCTTATCACCACGATACACTAATATTAATTTTAGACCCATCGATATTTTTCGAGTTACATGGTCCATATGTCATAAACCAATAATAAAGAAGTATTAAAATCATTGTATTACTAGATTTTTACTGATATTTTATAAATTTAAACTTAAATTTTTTTACTTGAATAGCTCAAACGGCTGCTAGAGTTAGTGGTGTAATTTTTATAATTCTGTTTTTCTAAGATAATTTCTAAGATAAACTCATAAACACCCTAGTTTGTGTAAGTTTATTTGACCTCAAAACTAGTTCATTAGTTATGAAAATGAAATATTGTATGATATGTTGTTTATTGAAACATAAAATATAAAATAATTTGCTACGCCAAGCTTTATATTTTATATTCCATTGCCCGCTCAGGTCAATGGGTTGTCCATATTTTTGTAATAATAATGATGATGAGATTTATAGTATAAATTGTTTATAAAAAGTTATATATAATTTTAAATGGGTAAGATCACCGATAGTCACAAATGTTTCGTAAGATAACGCGTGCCACATACTGCTAGTAACGATATGGCCACTAAACTTATCTCCGATTACACCTCATGGCCACAATTTTATGATCGGACTGCTTTTCACGAAAGTGCTGAGTAAATGGCGTCTAATATGTATTATCTTTTAAAAAGATCTTAGGTGGCATTCCACCCTCACCACCCTCCTCTCTCGCCCACGCCACGCCACCCACTCACCGAGAACTTTACCATTTCGCTCATCAACCCCTTCTCATGTCCCCGAAGATCACACCGACCTAAACCCTTGTCCGAGCGCCTCTGTCCGAGCGCCCCATTTCTCCTCCCAACTGATATTACCTCTCCACGCCATCGTCCCCTTCTCGTCCCAGCTGATCTCCACGACGAGACTTCTCGAATGTATCTAGCAACACCACGGGTAGAATCCAAGTAAAAGCACCGGTGAAGGTAGTAATTTAGGGATTTTAGGTTGATTGGTTTTGCATTTTATTTTTTTTAGTTTGATTGTTGTTTAATATTAGTTTTTATGTTTTGTGGGCTTGTGTTTCCATAATTTAAGGTTGGAACTCCCATAAATGAATTAGTAGTTTTTGGAGATGGAGATGAGAGTTTAATTTATTTTTCCCTAAAGTGATATCTAAAAAAAGGCATGAGTTTTATGTGTTATGTTGAGGTTGTGTTGGTGAACTTACATTTTGAAAGGCAAGGTTTTCGCTAGTTAGTCATAGTACTCATAAGGAAGATGCTTCTCTTCTAATGTGACAAACATCTCAAAGGACAATGACATGATCTCACTAAAGCTCTGGAATTTATGTTTTTACAACATTAATTTAGTTTTTCGCATTGATGTCCCCTGGTTTTGTTTTCCATTCAAATTCGCTAAATCACCAACCTTGGCTTATGAATTAAGGATGTGAATGAATCCGTAATGAACTCTTTAAATTTTTTTCATTACTAGAAGTTATTTCTTCATTATTTGTTGGCATATATTAGTTTGCCATGTATAACATCTTCATGATTGAAAAATATAAATATTCAAATTGTCAAGCATGGCTTGTCATTTTAATCTTATTCTGCATCAAGGGATCCAAACTCCGAACTATATGTTTCTTAATTTTCTCACCAACATAAGTTTGTGAGTTTCTCATGGATCATGTTGGAATTGTGTTCGTGTTCTTACACTAAACAAGTATTAGCTTTTTTCCTATCAGGCTTAAATTCTTGCTTCTTTGAAGTCATGGAGACCATAATCTGAGTTGGTTTAGAATTATTTTGTTATCTCTTACATTAGCTTTATTTTCCCTAAAGTGATTTTTCCCCCCATGAGTTCTGTTATGCTATATTAAATCTCTTTATTTTCCCAAAACTGATGATTTATCTATCTTTGTTATTAAGGTTTTCTCTGTTTTCTTGGTTTGCAACTTCTTCTTGTTGTTGTAAAAATTGTTATCTCTTTTTGGTACTACATTTTCCAAACAATTTTAATAATAGAGAATTAAATGTTTTCATTTATTGTTGCTTGTGATCCACATGCCAAGTTAATCTTTTGTTGTTTTTATTAGCAATTGAAATTGTATTAAACTACAACAAGTATAGTATGGAAGATGTGCTAAATAGTGGTGTGCTAGATGAACATCCAATTGAGGAGGATGACTTCATTGATTCTGACTATGATATTCCTTCTGGTGATGAGGACTTCCAGTGGGTTTTGTATGAACAAAATGGTGAAAATAAAGGCAGCAGAGATATCCCATCTTTCCCTCAAAATAGCACAATAACATAAGGACTTGTTGGAGAAGAAAGTGAGTCTGCCAGTGATAATTCTGAGGACTTGTTCACAGAACCAGATACAGATGATGATGGTCACACTAGGTTTGTAGAGTTTAATGAAGAGAAGGAGATGTATAATCCAAGGTTAAGGGTGTAATATTTTCAACCTTGGCCTTGTTGACCAAGTTGACCGTAAACTTTTTACTTCCCTTTGACCTGCTTGACTATTTATGGGATTCCCGACACTCGTGACACCGCAACCTTGCTTCCTCACCCACCTGGGCTCCCTCCCCGTGAAGCTTTGGTCTTGTCATGGTTGATGGGAGAGACACTCTTCTTCTTCCTCTTCTTCTTCTTCCTCCTCTAAATAGCAACCATCCTTTGAGTTTGGGCAAGAAGTAGCAACCTTCCTTTGAGCTTCTGACCGAAAAAGGCCAGCCGTGAGGAGGATCTCGGAGTCGCAAAGACTTGGGTTCTGCAGCTGCAAAGGAGGCTCAAGATTCACCGCTCCTTTCTTCATCAAGCTTCAGTGTTAGCATCTAGGGTGTTTGTGGATGAAGCTTCTGTTAGATCCCTCTTCTAAGCGTGGTTTGTGACCGCTCTTGTGGGTTTGTTGTGTTGTTTCCTTGCCTTGATGAGACCTACACCTTAACCTTTTGGTTTAGAAGAATATTTATCTTGTTTGTAATTCTTGTAAGCTTAAAGCTTAGTTTCTTGCATCCTTGAAGCTTAACTGGTGTTGTTGTGTCCACTTTTGGTTAATCTATTTTGCAACATGCTTAAACTTTAGAGAGTTTCATTTGATAATCATGCTTTGTGAGTATATGTTTTTATTTGTATCTTGTATATGTAAATGGAAGTGCTTGAGACCTTAACCTCTTGATGATTATATTTTGTTGAAAAAGCATGACTGCTTTCTATTGCTTTGTTAGTTTTTAAACTCCTTGATTTGAGTAGATGGTTGTAAGCCCTGCTGTGGTGTTAAACTTGCAAACTCGCTTGAGTTCTTGGGTTATTGTTCACGTGTCATCTAAATCCTTGATTTAGCAATGTGAATGTTGTAAGTGAGAGTAAACCTTGGTTGTTGATTTTAGATCCTTGCTTAGCTATTTAAAGGAAAGCTTTCATGCTTGTAAATTTGGAGCTTTGAGTGTGCGAAAATTTTTAGGTTTAGGGTTGCTAATATTATTCACACCTTGGTTTAAGCATGACCTCTTGTAATCTTGCCTTGATAGCTTATTATTTTGTGGTGTATTTAATTTGTGATTATAGTAACCTGATGCTTTTAGTTTGTTTGGAATCCTCTTTGTCTAAAACTTGGGGTTGTTTGGCCTTGTATTGGTTTAATCATCTATAGGTTGTCCTTAATTTAACTTTAATTGTGTTTGAAGTCGGACATCATGTGAGTTTGGTTTTGCATGAGATCATGACTTTTAATATTTTAATCATCTAAAGCCTTCTAGACCCTAAGTGCCTTGTTGTAGATCATTGTTGGTATTAGCTTAACATCTAGACCTAGTCTTTTACAAGCACTTGTAAGCATGCTTTCTAAAAATTTCTATTTGCTTAAATATCTTCAACTATAGGTTCTGTGAACTTGTGGTGGGTTTCCAAAAGCATGGATAACATGCTTTTATGATTATCTCACTTATGTGAATATTTATATAGTCATGTACTTTCGCTTGTATACTTGATAGTTGGAATTTTAATTTCCATCCTTGAACCTGTGCATATCAAAGTTATTATTTATAGACATAGGTATTTGGTCGTGGTTGACTTATCCTGCAATGATTGTAAATTCTTCCTCCGGGGCCTTAGTTGTAGTAGGCCCGGCCCAAGACTTTATTCTAAGTAAAGCTTTTGTTGGTTAGATTTTGTAGCGAGCCCTAGTTCGCGGGACTTGGTGAACCCGACTCTGTAGCTCGGAGCCAGCTAGGCTCTCGCACCCGCAAATTCCGTATTTCTGATAATTATTATATATTTAAGTTATTTCATTATTTTTTTTGTAATTTTATTTAATTATTTATTTACTTACTGGTCATTTATTTATTTATTTAATTATTCCATTTATTCTGTATTTTCTCTGTCTGTATTTTGTATTTCTGCGGTTTTTAGTACATCTCCATTCCTGGCTCGCCCAGCTAGGAGGAGTAAGTCCTAGCCATGTGCACATGTTTTCTGTAGTAGCGCTACCCCCCGACTGCGATCGAAGATCCAACTTCTACCGCTGATATTCCTGCTCGCTCTGCTCGCTCCGACTTCACAATCGATGATCCAGCCTCACGTTGTTGATTTCTGTTATTAGCCAGGGAGATGTACATGATTGAATCTGCGTGTTTTCCGTATTTTTGGATTATTTCTGTATTTTGTGTGTTTTCTGTATTCTGTATGAAATATGATATATTATTCTGCAATATCTGCTTTTATCTCGTGTTTCGCGACCCCTACTCGGGCCCTCGTGGCTCATACACTCGTGAACTCCTGCTCGCAGGAGAAGATCAAGTCTAGGATCGGGAAAGGTGTCCGGGAGTGTATTTTTCCGCTGTTATCAAGATCTCTCGTAGTACACTTTTTCTCGTGGAGTGTAAGGCTTGTATTCGACCGTATTTATGTTTTTGTAAACCCAGTGGGTTCGCTCTTTGTGTTCTCGTAGGGGTTGCATAAAGCCCGCACTTGTAATATTTCGGCCCAAAGATCCTATTTGTGCTTCAGACATCGCTTATATTTTTGCTTGTTAGGGTCGACTCGACTAGGTCAACTGAGGCTTGGCACTCTAGTGGGACCCGGGACCCCCAGTGGATGCGGCCGATCCGTCTCATGGCCCGACTGCGGGTCACGTGACAAAGGGTTGGGTTGGTATTTAGGGGTTTTGATCAACTAAAGAGGGCTTGTAGAAATTGGGGATTAAGAATAGATTTCAAACTATGGTTCTCATAGAATGATAGAAAGAGAGTGATCTATGCATGCCACAACAAACAATGTTCTTTCAGGATTTATGCAGCTCACATGAGCAAAGACAATCCATTAGTGCAAATTAAGAATGCTAATCTTGATCACAAACTGTGGAAAGGTCTTCAATAATTTTTCATGTAACTTCAAGGTGACTTGCCACTAAATATTTTTGACAAGTTCAAGGTCGATCCAAATTGGAGTCTGAATGGCATAATTAAACAAGTTAAGGATGACCATGAATTTCTCATATGAAGCTTGGAGAAGCAAACACTTGGCAATGAAGTGGGTCAATGGAAATGAGGGTGAGCAATACACAAACCTCACCAAGTATGCAGCTGAGCTCATGCAAACCAACCCATGTAGCACAGTAATTTTGTGGAGGAATGAAGGTGTCTTCAAAGGGTTTTATGTCTATTTGAAGCCCTTAAATGATGCATTCGATCAAAGTTGCAGCAATGAGATTGACCCCTAATGATTGTATATTACCCATTGCTTATGCAAGAGTGTTGGTTAAGAATAGAGATACTTGACATGGTTCATGAATCTTTTGAGGAAAGATTTGGAGATCTAGAATGCTAGTATATCTCATCATAATGAGTGACCGCAAGAAAAGGTTAGTTGTATGTTTAAACATTTTTCTATTGATAGTAACTCGGCTATTTAATTTTTTTGAATTATAATTGCAAGGTTTAAAAAAAGGGCTATTCAAGATATATTTCAGTATGTCGAACACGTAAATTGTGTTCGGCACATGTATACTAATTTCAGTGGAGAAATTCAAAGGGAAAGCACTAAAAGATTTTTTTATGGAATGTCATGAGGGCAACGAGTATTCAAAGGTTTAACTATTGGCTTGGAGAAATAGAGAAGGTGAGTCCATAAGTAAGAAGATGGCTTGATCATGAAGATAGAACTCATGTAAGTTGGACTAGGCCGTTGTTCACAACCTCAAGTAAGTGTGACATCCTACTCAATAATACTTGTGAAAAAATTAACAAGTACATATTTGATACAAGGGACAAGAGAATCATCACAATGCTTGAGATGATTAAGGTGAAACTGATGAGAAGAATGAAAACAAAAAAGGAACAAAATGTTGAAGTACAAGGGACGATATTACCAAAGATCCAAAAAGAAGCTAGACAAGATGAAGGAAGATGGGCGAAATGCTACACCCCGCACTTCTAGTGGGCCCAAAGTGCAGATCATAGGAGTGGAAGGGTCCTTTTGTTGTAGACATGATTGATGTAACTTGCACGCAGTAAAATGGGACTTGACAGTTTGCTCTTGCCTCGCATGCAATCGCTATATTTATGGAAATAATCAAAGAACCGTAAGAATGTGCATGATTCCTATTTAGTTTCAACATATCTCAGGGTCTATGATCACTACATAAACCCCACCAATAATGAAGAGATGTGGCTAAATGTAAATGATGGTACACAAGTGATCCCACCGCCAATTACGAGAAGAAAAAGGGGAAGGAAAGTAACAACAAGGAGAAAAGAACCTGAAGAGATAGATAATGCTTTGAAGGCATCAAAATCCAATTCCATACCTTCTAGGTTAGGCAAACAAAAAATTAATAGGAAGGGTTTAAGCAAAGGTAGGTGTAGTGTATGCCATGCAATCGGCCATAACAAAAGGCATCATGAGAAAGTATGTATTTTGTTATTTAGTTCAGCTCAGTTCAAATGCATTAGTTGAATGATTTTAAATATCATCAATGTTATTTAAATCTGTTTTTTATGATGTCAGGGGATTGAGAATGCACCTGAACCTGCACCTTCAAGCTGCTAGTCGAAAAAGATAGAAAAATACCTTATGTAATTTTCTCATATATAACCAGTTAAATAATGGAAGCTGGTTTGTGTTGCATTAATTTATTTGCATCTTTGTTTGCTTCACAGAGAAGAAGCAACCAGGCAGCCAATCTAGAAAATGTCTTAATTGGTAGTACTACAGCTGTCAATTCACCAAGTCACCGATCTCTTAGGGCATCCCTACGCCTCAAACAAGGCAACCAAGTCAAATTACCAACAAAGGGTCAAGATTAAATGTCAAGATAGCATGTCTTCCCATATTAGTGTGGCTAACATGGGAAATGTGATCAACTGCACAATGCCAACTCAATCTCCAATAAGAGATAGGGCTTCTTCCTCACCATGAATGGTGGAAAGGAAATGGAATGTTTTTGATGATGGAAAACTCTGTTGATATTTAAATTATGAACTTTGTGAACTAGTAGTAACATTTTATTTTGAGTCAATGTCCTTTGGATTTGTTATGAAATTTCTTTTAAGCACTGTCAGTTATGTATTTTGTTGGATTTGTTGCATTTGTTATGATGAACTTTGTTGTAAGCACTGGATTTTGAGTCAATGTCCTTTGGATTTTGAGTTAATGATGAACTTTGTTGTCAACAGATTTATATTATGCATATTTATTCCCAGGTTTCAGTATATTTGTATTCCCAGATTTTATCAACTAAGCATATTTGTATTATGCTAAATTATTACCAGATTTCGGTAAATCAGTTTGCAGATTTTAGTAACCCATGATGCAATTTTTTTTACATATAAGACTGCAGACTTATATTGTGCAATTTTTTTTTAACTGTAAATTGGTATTGGCAGTGCAAACATGTATTTTTTGCAATCCATTATGCAAATTCTTATGAAGTAAATTGGTATAGTAAAAAATTTCTCATGTGAAGAATGACAAAAAAAGCAATATCAAATCCATGAGTGAAATAATAATTCAAAACAATCTCACAATATCTCACAATAACACAAATGAAGTAAACTGCCAATCTCACAAGTATTCATTCAAAATAAAGTTAAATTTCAATCTCACAATCATTTCACAAGCCTTCTAAACCTACAAGCTCTCTGTGCTAAACTCCATTACATGCATTCTCACAAGCCTTCTAAACCTACAAGCTCTCTGTGCTAAACTCCATTACAGACAATCTCACAAGCCTTCTAAACCAACAAATCAAGATCAAACCCATGAGTGATGCCCTAGTGTGGGCCGAGTAATGCTCAAGATTGGCCGGAGTCATTCTCGATTCTAGCCGGATTAGCACACAAATATTGCTGGAGCGATGC
The DNA here is from genome assembly GCF_009730915.1 of Dioscorea cayenensis subsp. rotundata. Taxonomy (NCBI): domain Eukaryota; kingdom Viridiplantae; phylum Streptophyta; class Magnoliopsida; order Dioscoreales; family Dioscoreaceae; genus Dioscorea; species Dioscorea cayenensis. Next base: position 25,283,625 of record NC_052479.1, on the reverse strand, counting down.
CCTAGTATGACCAAGAGAAAAGAGTGGGTCATACTGGGCGAGAACAAGGTGGGTCGTTTGGCAGGAGGGAACGTTGCCCTAGCCCTAGCCCTAATTTGATGAACGAAACGCTAGGGATGGTTCTCAGCTGACGTGACTGGCTAATGTGGCAGTGGGCAGAGAAAGGGTGGTGAGGTGGAATGCCACCTAAGATCTTTTTAAAAATAGATAATACATGTCACACCCACCCCTTCTACTGAGGTAAATGTGGCACCCATCAGTTAAAATTCTCTTTTAACTGGAAACTGACACCCGCTTTAAACAAAATCAGATCTACAAATCACAATTTACAACTTCACACCAACTACAGGTTCAAATACATAAATACCATGAATACATAACTCAAATTTATGGGTACAACCGCTACAAGATCACGACACCAATAAATAGAAAGAAAGATATGGGACCCATCGCAATCTTGGACTCAACCCTGACTAGCGCTATACTCAATCAGGCAATCAAGGGTCTTGCTCCTGCACATACAGAGACATTCAGTTTGTCGAGCTGGCTTAATAATTTTTAAATACTTAAATACAGATATATATAAAATATATAAATACCAATCGCTCAAATAATTTTTCCAATTTTTTTCCAAAAATACCGTAATTCTAGCAAAATACATTTTTTTAAAGAACTCTCGAAACATAAATTCAACATAGATCAACATCAATTTGATTTTCTCAGAAAACACAAATTTCGTGAGAGATCGCCTCATCACAATTCAAAAATAATATAAATCTCAAATTCAAAAATACAAATGAATACCCAACACTCACCCTAAAGATAACATGGTCTAGAAAACTCTCTAAACCTTCGCAGCGGCAGCTGCTAGGGTCGTGAGCCGCCAAGGAACTCATGTCCCTAACGCTGACCCATCGGTTCACCCGGTCGCGACCCCGGCCACTCGATGAATATCCAGCAGTGGCTCTACGCTCCCACCGAATCGGCCCTCGTAGTAATCAACACCCGAGTCCACCACGCCACCTCTAAAGGTCGGCCCGTGGGGACCCACTATCGGCAGAGTCGGGCCTTAGCCCGTCACCATCAAAACCATCAAGAAATACAACAATAATACCATCTCAGATAAATCATAACACGGGATCCTTTTCCGTGACAAGTATTCACATCACGGAAATAACCATTATTTTTCCACAAAGCCAATGCCAAAAGTATAACAATGCATAATGCCAAGAAAGCCCGTGATTCACTGATACCATTCCTATACCGTGAATGAAAACCAATTCTACTAACAATGCCGATAAAACATCTTTTAATATGCTCACATGATTTTCGCAAATCACTCCAAATCAAAAGCATATATACCCATCAAAAAATAAATACATGAACCGAATAATTAAATCACATATACAGTATTTTTTTACTATTCACAAATACGTATAATTATACAAAACGAATGTATCAATACGGTTATCATGAACATCAATGGCAAACAAATATACTGTATATTTCAACTATATATGGAATCAAACATGATAAAATGAAATACTTAAACATTTATTTCCAAAATACTTTAGCCCATTAAACAATTATTTCAAAAATAATAATAATTAATCAATTATTTAAAATAATACCACTACCAACTCACCCCGTGTCCTTGGGCTCCTTGCTAGACACTGAACTCCTCCCAAGCCTAATCAACACCTAAAAGAGGATAACATAATAAAAATAAATAAATACGACAACTAAAAACATAATTTATCCCGATAGAAAAATACAAGAAATCAATAACTCGACTCTAATTGGCCCACTCACTCCAATCTGTTCAAAACCTCGACATTGTAGAACCAAATTGGTCTCCCAATTACAATTAAGCTCAACTCAATTTTGGGCTGGACCATTATGAACCAACCTCGAACCAACCTCAATTCCATTGAACCAAACTCAAATTCACTGAACCAAACTCAATTCTTATTCAAAAATCCATTGAACCAATTTGGTTCAGTCCAAAAATCCTTAACCCAAATCAATTGAACCAAACCCAAAACCATCTCAACTTGATTTGATCAAACCCAACTCAACCAAACCAATTCAACTCAACCCATTTCAATTTGGTTAAACCCAACCAATTCAATCTAACCATCATCATTAACACCTTAATCATCATCATCATCAACTTAATTAATCAAACCAAACCCTAATCTCGGTGCTACAGAGAATTGCTACAAGAAACCAAAAATCTCATCCTCCATTCAAGCTAGATTCATCATAAATACAATGATTTTTCAACACAAATCAAGCAACAATCATCTATAATCATTAAACATGTTTTTTTCCCTACTCAAATCCATAATTATTTTCATCAAATCCATCAAATACACATATATACACGATACATACACTCATTCATCAAAAAAATACACCAAGAAAAGCTCTTACCAATTAAAACTATATCTCCCATGAGCTCCTCCGACGATCTCCAAGCCCCTCTCCTTAAAACCTCCAATTTCTTCCCATTTCTTCATCTTTCTCGGTTATCAGTAAGATGAAGGGAGAAGAAGATGAACCATCAAAAATCTGTAGCTTTTCTCCAACTTAAGTTTTCAGCCGAAATTCACATTTAGTCCCTCAAAAATATAATTTCTTACAAAACAGTCCCTGAAAAACTCACCAATGATCCCTGAATTATGAAAATAGTATTCTCAAAAGGTCCTTTCAAATTATTCAATGATCCCTGGATTATAAAACAACATTTCAAAAAGATCCCTTCATCTTACCTTTTCAGTCCTTGGTTTTTCAGAAACATTTTATATCAATCCTTTTTAATTACTCTTTAACCCAAAAATCTGTTATAAACTTTCACATTTAAGTCCTTATTCTTTTCACTCGGGGTTTCTCAACAAGATTAATCGTGAAAACCTTCATCGCAACCGTAGTAATACCCCTCGAATATATTTTCATCAGCTTATCCACGTGTTCGGTATTATAATCCTTCCCTTAAGAAAATTTTCAGTCCTCAAATTTCTTAGCATTTATCCATCCGATATCATCGAATTTCACTTATTTGTTCCAAGACCCTGCTTTCTCTTGCTACAAACTCGCTCAATAGTAAATAATCACACTCGCAACACTATGTATCGACCAATAAAGAGCATCCAAACACCTTTCTTTGGCATCTTTTAAGTTAACTCATTTTCGATAAAATCAATTCGAGTAAAATCTCACGCATGATTCCGATCACAAGACACTACTCGACTCTTTGTCTCAAATGTCAAAATCAACTATCGAGACTCAATCGATATGCAACTTAGGTTTTAAACCCGATCGAGACTCTAAATACTTCTATCTGGGGCCCTTAACTTTATTTCTAATCACTACTAACTCTCCAAGTCTAGACATGGCTTCTAACTTAAGCTCGGATCACAACCCGCGATCTCTACCAAACCGGATATCTCAACCTCGCCTCGATACTAAAAGATGTCACACCCACCCCTTCTAATCGAGGTAAATGTGGCACCCATCGCTAAAAATTTCTCTTTTAATCTGAACCCGACACCCCGCTTTTAAACAAAAATCGATCTACAACCACAATTTACAACTTCACACCAACTACGGGTTCAAATACATAAATACCATGAATACAATAACTCAAATTTATGAGTACAACCGCTACTAAGATCACGACACCAATAAATAGAAAAGAAAGATATGGGACCCATCTGCAATCTTGGACTCAACCTCGACTAGCGCTATACTCAATCGAGCAATCAAGGGTCTTGCTCCTCGCAGCTTTACAAAGACATTCGATTGGCTCGAGTGGCTTAATAATTTTAAATACTTAAATACAAGATATATAAAATATATAAATACCAATCTACCAAATAATTTTTTCCAATTTTTCCAAAATACCGGAATTCTAGCAAAATACATTTTTAAAGAACTCTCGAAAACATAAATTCAACATAGATCAACATCAATTTGATTTTCTCGAAAACACAAATTTCGATGAGAGCCCGCCTCATCACAATTCAAAAATAATATAAATCTCAAATTCAAAATACAAATGAATACCCAACACTCACCGAAAGATAACATGGTCTGAAAAACTCTCTAAACCTCGCCGTGGTCGCGGCTAGGTTCGAGCCGTCGAGGAACTCATGTCCCTAACGTTGACCCATCGGGCTCACGGCCGGCGACCCCCGGCCACTCCGATGAATATCCGAGTCGTGGCTCTACGCTCCCACCCGAACGGCCCTCGAGTAATCAACACCCGGGTCCACCACGCCACCTCTAAAGGTCGGCCCGTGGGGACCCACTACTCGCATGAGTCGGGCCTTAGCCCGTCACCATCAAAACCATCAAGTAAATACAACAATAATACCATCTCGATAAATCATAACACGAGGATCCTTTTTCGGGGACAAGTATTCACATCACGGAAATAACTGATTATTTTCCACAAAGCCCAATGCCAAAAAGTATAACAACGCATAATGCCAAGAAAGCCCGGATTCACGATACCATTCCTATACCGAGAATGAAAACCAATTCTACTAACAATGCCGATAAAACATCTTTAATATGCTCACGTGATTTTCGTAAATCACTCCAAATCAAAGCATATATACCCATCAAAAATAAATACATGAACCGAATAATTAAATCACATATACGATGTATTTTTTACTATTCACAAATCACGTATAATTATACAAAACGAAGTATCAATACGTGTTATCATGAACATCAATGGCAAACAAATATACGTATATTTCAACTATATATGGAATCAAACATGATAAAATGAAATACTTAAACATTTATTTCCAAAATACTAGCCATTAAACAATTATTTCAAAATAATAATAATTAATCAATTATTTAAAATAATAGCCACTACCAACTCACTCAGTGTCCTTGGGTTCCTTGCTAGACACGGAACTCCTCCCAAAGCCTAATCGACACCCTAGTAGGATAACATAATAAAAAAATAAATAAATACGACAACTAAAAACATAATTTATCCCAATGAAAATACAAGAAATCAATAACCCGACTCTCTAATTGGCCCACTCACCCAATCGGTTCAAACCTCGACATTGTATAACCAAATTGGTCTCCAATTACAATTAAGCCCAACTCAATTTGGGCTGAGACCATTTATGAACCAACCTGAACCAACCTCAATTCCATTGAACCAAACTCAAATTCACTGAACCAAACTCAATTCTTATTCAAAAATCCATTGAACCAATTTGGTTCAGTCCAAAAATCCTTAACCCAAATCAATTGAACCAAACCCAAACCATCTCAACTCGATTTGATCAAACCCAACTCAACCAAACCAATTCAACTCAACCCATTTCAATTTGGTTAAACCCAACCAATTCAATCTAACCATCATCATTAACACCTTAATCATCATCATCATCAACTTAATTAATCAAACCAAACCCTAATCTCGGTGCTACAGTAATTGCTACAGTAAACCCGAAAATCTCATCCTCCATTCAAGTTTAGATTCATCATAAATACAGATGATTTTTTTCAACACAAATCGAGCAACAATCATCTATAATCATTAAACATGTTTTTTCCCTACTCAAATCCATAATTATTTTTCATCAAATCCATCAAATACACATATATACATGCATACATACACTCATTCATCAAAAATCATCAAGAAAAAGCTCTCTACCAAATTAAAACCATATCTCTCATGAGATCTCCCTCCGACGATCTCCAAGTCCCTCTCCTTAAAACCTCCAATTTCTTCCCATTTCTTCATCTTCTCGGGTTACATGTAGCGGATGAAGGGAGAAGAAGATGAACCATCAAAAATCTAGAGTTTTTCTCCAACTTAAGTTTTCAGCCGAAATTCACATTTAGTCCCTCAAAATATAATTTCTTACAAAACAGTCCCTGAAAAAAACTCACCAATGATCCCTGAATTATGAAATAGTATTCTCAAAAAGGTCCTTTCAAATTATTCAATGATCCCTGGATTATAAAACAACATTTCAAAAAGATCCCTTCATCTTACCTTTCAGTCCTTGGTTTTTCAGAAACATTTTATATCAATCCTTTTTTAATTACTCTTTAACCCAAAATCTGTTATAAACTTTCACATTTAAGTCCTTATTCTTTTCACTTGGGGTTTCTCAACAAGATTAATCTGAGAAAACGCTATCTGCAACCCGTAGTAATGTCTCCGAATATATTTTCTAACAGTTATCCACAGGTTCAGGGTATTACAATACACGTCGGACACCACCTCAACACTTTCACCGGAAACAGCCCCAAACATGAAATTGTGGCCATGAGTGTGACCAAAGACAAGTTTAGTGGCTATATCATTATAAAAAACGTATGTGACCATAGCGTTATACTTACGAAACATTTGTGGCCACCAGTGATAGTTACCCAATTTTAAATTCTTAAATTTCTGATGCATCTTCTTATATGTAATAAGTATTTGCTTCAATAAAAGTTCCATTGGAAATTATTCTCTTTGAAGAATTACCCAAACACCACCCTTCAATGGAATTGTTTTAGAAAATATAAATTTTTTTATGCAGTCTAAAAATTTTTATGAAATTCTGATGTAACTATATAGTATAAAAAATTTGCATATTAACTCTTATATGAGTATATTACTGACATGAAATTTGCTAATAAACTAATTTATTATTATATATATATATATATTCTTTAAATAAGTTTTTTAAATTTTTTTTATTTTAAATTATAACATTATAGTCTTTCTACTGTTTTAATTGAGTTAAATAAAAAAGTTTAGGTTTTAAAGTCTTAAAAAATTGATATGGTTTAATTAAAATAGTAAAAAAAAATAAAAAGTTAAAATTTAAAGTAAATAAATTAAAAGGATAAATTTGGTAAAAGAGAAGAAATTAAAAAGAAGAAAAATTTGGAATAAATTAAATTTGATAATCTTGAATATTTCTTTTTATGAGGGACAAAAAAGAAAGATTTGCCTCTCGAGAATCCTATAAAAGGGCTTGGCCAAGCAAAATTATTCATCATCATCAATCTCACGCAAATTTGGGGGCTAGGGTTTGTTCTTTTCCACCCGTGAATCATGTCGTCCAAGCAAGGTGAGATCCAATTTCACCCTGAAAATTCGTTAATTCATCTCCTGTTGTTCCGATCCATCACTGGAATTCTTGGTTTCTTGATTCGCAGGTGGGAAATTGAAGCCCTTGAAGCAACCCAAGTCCGACAAGAAGGACTACGATGAGGTTTTGTTTTCTTTGATCTCTTCTTCGCCTTTTTTTCCCCAGAATATTTTGATTGCCAAATCCATATGTGTTTAAAGATCTGATGTTTTTCTGTTCTTCAAGATTCTTTTTTTTTTCTGGTAGTGGATTGTGAAATTGAGGTATTTCGATGATCAAATCAGGGAAATTGGAAAAATTTTATCTCTTTGAAATTGTGTCAGTATATGGAATTTTTCACTGATCATTGGCTGATCTAATTAGGTATTTAATTTTGGGTAAATGCTCTATGAATAGAATATGGTTTTGGATCTTCAAAGCATGATCTATTGTTCATAGAGATTTGTGATTGTATAAAAAAAATAAAGTTGTAGTTGGTCTATAGTTTTAATAGAGTGATCTTATATTGATTTTCTGAGTTTTAAGATCAATGTCAAGTTTTTACCATTCTTTATCTCTGCATATCTCCATTTGATCATCTTTGCTGGAAGACTTAACTAGTAGATTAAACCATGGGTATTTTTTGTGCTTGGTTCGATGCTTAAACCATTTGATCATTTGAGCATTGGCTGATCTAATGAGGTATTTAATTTTGGGTAAATGCTTTATGAATAGAATATGATTTTGGATCTTGGAAGCATGATTTATGGTTTCATAGAGATTTGTGATTGTATATATATAAAAAAAAAATTATATTTGGTCTAGAGTTTCTATAGAGAGATCTTAAATTTGTGAGTTCGAAGATCAATGTCAAGATTTCACCTTTCTGCATATCTCCATTTGATCATCTTTGCTGGAAGATTTATCTAGTAGATTAAACTATGTGTGTTTTTGTGTTTGTCTTGATGCCTGATTCCTTCATCCTTTCTTTCTTTTAAGTTTTTATCTTCAATTTTGAGAAATATGAGAATCTTTGTACCTTCATCACAAGCTGAGTCTAATTATCTGGTGTCTGAGTGATTGAGAGGTGGCTGATAAAAATCTTAACATAGTGAAAGAATTTGTACAGATTTGACTTTTGTGGAATGGCCATAAAAAAACCATTGAATTGAGAATTGAAGTTTGATTTTTGCAAGCTCAGTCTAAAATTTATTTATTGGTTTTGTTATTTCCATAATTTCTGGCTCGTTGTTGTGTAATACTAATTCTTGTTATTATAAATGGTTGATATATTTAAGATAATTACGTATTTACAAAACACCGTCCCAATTTATCCTATTTCATCTGAGTTGATTAAAATTGTCTGCAGAATGATCTAGCAAATCTTCAAAAGAAGAAAGACGAGGAAAAGGTAAACTTCTTTATATTATCCAAGTTTAATTAATCTTATCACTGCTTGTCAAATTCATAACATTCATTACAAAACACCGGTTCAAGTGACTCCCGACTTTTATTGTTTTTCTTTCTAAAGTATGAATGATTTATGTACCAGGCACTGAAGGAACTGAGGGCCAAGGCTCAGAAGGGGGCACTCGGCGGTTCGGGGCTGAAGAAGAGCGGCGGAAAGAAATGAGGGTGTTACACTCTTGTAACATTGTGATAATGTTGAATTACTTATCTGGGTGTGAATCTCATTAGTTCTTATGTGACCTTCGCTACTTCTCCAAGGTCTTCTTATCCCCTATCAATGCTTATGTGGGTGGTGCTTGTACCTCCAAATTTACATGGAAAACTGATGTTGATGCGAACTCTTTTATGGTTTATATGAAATGGTAATTACTATTGTGTTATCTGGAATTTGCATTGCATCAATAAGGTTCTAGTTTGGATAAGTTCACTTTTTGAGGAGGTTTAATTTTTTATCACAGTAATGAGATCTCTGTAGTGATGACTGATGAGGTGTGAAATGTTATATTGTTGGAAATGTTTGGGGTGAGAACTCATGTGCTTTTAAAATGTTACTGAATTTAAAAATAAAATAGAACAAAATTTTCATATAAAATATAATTAAATAAATAAATAAATAAAAATTAAATGTGTCAATTTGTAACATGGACAATACACATAATTATCATAATATAAATAAAAATAATAATATATAAATTTTAAATGATAATTAAAATTTTAATTTTTGTGAGGGGCAATTAAATAGTCATTAAAAATTGGGAATAAACTCGTCTTAAAAATTACATTATCAAGGCAAAATTATCCAAAATTTTAATCAGATAACCATCACAAATGGCGCTCATAATTACCATAAAGCATTTGTTTGATGATTAAGACAACTTTTATATATATATAAATATAATTATTCTAGTTAATTTATATGGAAAGTGACGCATTATCAAATTTGATTAATTCGCTTCAATTCTAACAAGTAAAACTTTTGGTTATTGAAAATTCTATGATCGAGGTAATGTTTTGGTTTAACTGTTTTGGTATTAACCGAGTGTTAACTAATGTTAACTAGCGTTAATACAATATGTTAAATAATATACACGTATATATTTATATTTTGGTATAGAATTTATCTACTCAATGACTAAGAAATTAATGCATAAAACTCTTTTACATTAACAGTTAAAAATCTTCATTTCCCGTGAAAATAAACATATTAATATATTATGGGGGTACAAAACTACAAAATATAAAAGGATGATACTACTCAAGGTCACCACCATCCTGTTTTATGTTGTTGCATTTTAGACTGCTCTGGTTTTTCAGGTTCTTCCTTTTCAGGATCCTCCTCTTCTTCCTCTTTCTTTTCTTCTTCTTCTTCCTCATCCTCGTCCGGAGGGTCGGCTGGCATTGGTGTCGGCAGCGGTGTTTTCATTGGACTGAATTGCGGGAATATATCAGGTCGTCGTCCTGGTTTCGGTCTTTCCCATTCCTGTCAATAGATTTGAGAAAAATAACTTATTTGCTTGCCATTCATGCGAAGTAGAAACACAAATTTCATGGCTAAAAGAAAGGCTGATATAATATTTCAGATATTATGTCCCCTTGGCATGTTGTAATCAACTTCGAATGTTTTTGTCTAGATTGTTTGTAATAAAGAAATCTGAGCGTGAATAATCATGATCTCAAAGAAAAAGAATCAATAACTTGATAAGAGCTTGTGACAGCTATGCAATTTGCAAAACATAAACAGAATATTATTTCTCAACACCTACAAAATCCTACTGAGAAACTTGCTTTTCTAGTTTTGCTTTTCTTATTTGAGCTAGGGCTAGGGCTAGGGCTAAGAAAAACACTCAACTGGTATATGCTAGATATCAAAGATGCAAATGGCAAAATGTAGACTTTTTTATGATTGCATTATTTAACCCGCTGTATTCTATTAAGCAGAAAGATGCAGGCAACTCCAGTAGTAGATGAAGGTCACAAAAATTTATCTGTTAGGGTAGTAATCAAAAGAAATGACTGGCAAACCAAAGAAACTAGAAGAAGAAAGAAAAACAAGATACCACACACAAATGACCACCGTGCAGGTGAATTGATAGAGAATAACAATGATGTCCCAGCTGACAGCCAATCGTTGTAGGAGGAGGAATGTTGAGCGGGAAAAAGAGATGAGTCCTTGGGGACTGACAATCTTACTATGGATAGTGCTGATGCACTTTGTTATATGAAGAACCTAAATATTTGATGATACATAAGGGAACTACAGGACACTAATTTGTGCAAGAAATAAAACTTTGTCATCAAACTTGATGGAAAATTTAACTTAAATTGTCTAATGGGTGATAACGCATTTCAGGTTTTATATCTAATAGTTGCTATTGGCAAAGTTACATAGCTGACATATTTTAAAACTGTATTAAAAACTTCCAAAAAATCAGAATAAGAACTAAAAAGAATCTTGGATTACAGATTGCAATAAAGGACTTTGAGAAAAAAAAAAATCTAAGAATAAAACTTTAGTTGCCATTTCAATTAAACAAAAAGAGGAAATAAAATAAAATCCACTATGGAAGTCAGTTTCCATCACATTATACCATCCTACTCATTGTTGCTTCCTTATCTAATATCAAACAATCTTTCTTCAACTACTAGGCTACTACTCCTTCCCCACCGAAGATTGTTTCAGGAATCCTCTTCCTCATACTGTTCTCAATTCTCTAGATTTCGAACACATTTATCATTTGGAGAGATATGATTCTACATCCTAAAGAATTCCTACCATAAACTAGATTGAAAGGTAAGATATAATATGGACATGCACATGCTAAGATCCTAATTCATGAAAGTTATGCAAAAAAAAATAAAAATAATAAAAATAAAAGACATGAATGTCCGCATAACATAAACTGGTGGTCCTTCTGCAAAGAAGCAAAACAAGACAAACAAAGATTTGATAAATTCAACAATAACGATAAATTATCCAGGATGAAATTGGATTGATGAACCAAGCACAAATTAGTTCAGGAGTGTGGCTAAATAAATAGCAAAAAATAGTGCCCAAAAATTCTAAACACCACCAAAAACTATTGTTCAATAAAGGTTATCATCCATAATAAACACACATCATGCCACAAAATCTTTCATCTATAGCTCACGATTAATTGCTAATGATCCCTAAATATTAATTTAATATCTAAAATCACAACAAACACCCTAACTTCTATCCTATAAATATTGCTTCAGTTAGCAAAATTCATTAACTCTAACAACAAATTATCTATATTTAATAAATAACTTTGCCTGACAATAATCAGCAAATAAAGTCCTAAACACAAAAGTAGATTCCAAACCATAATATTCACTAAAATAGGACCTCTCAAATCACAACTTAGTCTCAAAGGAAGCAAACATGAGATCGATAAACATACCTAGGTCAACCATATGAACCTGTTCAACAAAAATTTAAGATAGCAACGTGATACAAGATCTAAAATGACACAGATGAATGTGACAGAAGAATTATAAATACATAAACACAAAACATAAACAATGAGTTGAGGTTGGACATAAATGAGTTGAGAAGTTGAGAATGCTTGTAAACTGAACCTAAACAAGTTTTCTCAAAAATCTCCGTCCGATATCCTACATATAATATGTTCCCTTTTATTCTAAAAAATTTCTATCCTTATACCACATATCTTAGGGCTAAGCCATTGTTGATGTAATTCATCTTATATATTATACAGCAAGAATCTAAAAATGCAGCATTTTTAACCCAAAACAAAGAGAAAAAGCAACAAAATAGATGAGCTGAAAGCTGAGAATACCTGTAAACTATAATTGCAACCTAAATAGTTTTCCTCAAAAATCTCTTTACCTTATCCTATGTTTTTTTTTTCCTTCACAAATCTCTATGACCATACCACATATCTAGGGATTAATTCTTCGTTGCAATCACAAATTATAAAACTAAAATCTAGAAATGCAGCATTTTAACCTAAAAACAGAGAAAAAAAGAACAAATTCAGCTCAATTCACAAAACCTCGCCAACGCGAACATCAATCCAAACTTCAGATTCTCAAAATTACTAAAACCCAAAATGAAAATTCAACCATATGAACGGGGGAACAGAACAAATAAACAAGGAACTCTTACGATTGGGAAATCAAGAGGAGATCTGCGGGTCATCTTCTCCTCCTCCGGCGCCATCCGCACAGTCAAGCCTCGCAACCTCCAGCCCCGCGGCGGCGGGAGGAGAGCTCCGAAGGCGATAATAGGGAAGGCAAGGCTTCTGCAACGTAGAGCGCACGGCTCCGGCGGCCGGACGCCGGAGAGCGTGGACGAGGGGCACGACGGCGCCGCCGCCAGCGCGTGCATCTCTCGGAGGCGTTTTCACAAACAGTTGGTGGGCGAGAGCGAAAGAGATAACGCTCGTTGAAACCATTGCTTTTTATTTGGGCCCTTTTATTGGGCTATCATTTTATTGGGCTTTGACCCATGTTACTAATGGGCCAAATGGGCCCTTCGAAATTTGAAACTTAAGTCTCCCGCTCATAAAGTCACTTGTTTCACGTTTAAACAAGTAATTAATAAATTAATTAATTATTAATACTACCGACACTGAATTGTTAAGGGCATTGTGCAAATGAGTTGTACTTATAACAAATAAATAGAAATGCTTTATTGCTGGCTAGACTTGTCCATGGTCAGGGTCGAGCCAGGTTTGGACCGGGTCTTACCCATAATTACTAAATTTTAAACTTGTCTAAGCCCGACCAGGCCCAAAAATTTGGGTCTTTAACCTTTGTCAAAACCCGCTCAAATTTAATGACCTCTACCTAGGATCCGTCCAAGCCCGCCCAAATAGTTTTTCATCAAAACAATATGTAAATTATTAAAAAAATTAACAATAATATTATTATGTGAATATGACCAAATATTATTCTACAAAACATTTAAAAATTAAAAAACTAAATGCAAATATTTATTCAACTACAACAACTAAAATTCAAACCATTATAATCAATGGTAATCAACAATAAATATATATTATATAAGTATATAGAAAACTAATTAATAAATAATCAATGCCAATTTAAACCATTATATATAAGCATATACATACAAAATTAATTAACAAATATATTTTATAATTTGAGCCGGGCCGGGCTTTTAACAATGAAAACCAAACCCGTCCCGTTTTTAAAATGGGCTTCTTATTTTTGTCAAAAACCCGGACATCGTGCCTTATATATTGTTCCAAGCCCTTTCATTTTTCAAACGGGCCGTTTGGCTTGGACGGGTAGCCTGGCCCTTCGACTTAAATGAGTTGTATTTATTTTACCGTTCAGTTTTTTTAACTTGTTTATACTTGATTTATTTTTCTTTTTATCTTTATTCATTTTTAACCGAAGTAAAATAATACAAGACTTGTAAAGGGGTAAATCTTTTTGAGCTTCTAATTTTATATACATAAATATTCGAATTTAACACCACTTGCGCAAATGATTAAGTCTTTGCTATTTTGACAAATCTCCTATTATTTATATTTGATCTATTTGTCTTTTTGTCTTTTTTGTTTCTAACTGAAGTGAATTAGTGGAAGACTTGTGAAAGGGTGAATCTTTTTGAGCCGGTGATTTTATATACATAAATATTGGAATTCAACACCACTTGGGCATACAATTAAGTCTCTGCTATTTGATTTATTTATCTTTTTGTCGTTTCTGCTTTTATCCGAAATAAAGTATTAGGAGACTTGTAATGGGGTAAATTTCTTTAAATTTCTTTCAACGAGTGGTTTTATATACAAAAATATTCGAATTCAAAATCACTTGCTTAAATAATTGAAGTCTCTCTCATTTTGATATATCCCTTGTTATTTATACTTGATTTATTTTTTTTATTATATTTTTTTAACTGAACTGGAGTATTGGAATACTTGTAAAAGGGTAAATCTCTTTGAGAGAGTGATTTTATATACATAAATATTTGAATTCAAAATCACTTGCTTAAATGATTACGTTTCTGCCATTTTAACAAATCCCCTAACTTAATTTTTCTCTATTGGATCTTTTTACAAAATTTTAACTTTTTTTTTCATTTTAAATTTAACATGTTTTTCACTAAATAATATTTTTAAATTTTTTAATCAAATAGTATGTTTTCATATAACACAAAACTTATAAACAAATCTCCATAGAAAAATGAGGAATGCCATAACCTTGAGGGACATCCAACCCAAACATTGTCTCCTCCCATTAAAAGTGAATCTTCTTGATTTGATTTGAATTTAAATAAGTTGGAAAACACTTTTTGAAATTATTAATTGCATCATTTTGAAATAAAATGGGAAAATATATTTAATTGTTTTTAAAATTTAAAAAGTCTATTGATCAATATTTTCAAAATTTTAACATAAAAAAGAATGTATATTATTATTTTTAAAACTAGATATTATAGTTACTCGTTATTAAGAAATACTAATGTATTTTATTGCAAGTGATTAAAAGTATAACTTAAGAATCAATTAAATCCAATGTTTTAATTAGATGCAAAATAATCCTATGATTTAAGATCAATTCAATGTAAAAGATTACTAACGTAACCAATATAAGTTACTCTAATACACCTCAGTGATATATATTAATATATTCTAACAAGCTGCATTATAAATAAACCAATCAAATGAATTAACAAAGCTTTGATATTATATTGAGAAGTCTTTTGTGTGAATTTTTTCAATGTATAGTTTTTTTATATAAATTAATAAATTAATGATTTATCTATTTTTATTAAAAAAACATATACAACGAGGGCATAAAAAATGAGAAAAGATAATAAAATTTTTGTAATAAAAAGCATGTAATTAGCATATTATAATGCCATAATAATTTAATATAAATAAATAAATATAAACAAAATTAAGGTTTATTTATATACATTAAAGCTTATAAATCGATATGCTATGTTTTTAAATCCTTCTAATGAAATCTTAGAAGACAAGTGTATATAGGTTTTTTTAAGAAAAAGAAAAGTGGAATTTTTTTTAAAAAAAAATGTATCAAGTTCCAAGAAAAGTCAAGAAATTAATTTGCCCTAACCCACACAAAGTGATCATGCAATCAAAACCAGCGACAAGCAAGACCCACCACATGATTTTGTCTTGATTTTTAGTTTGTGACCTATTAATGTCATACTGTTATTATTATTAGTATTTAATTTTGCTCTCAAATGGCAACTTGTGCCTTAAATTGTACAACTAAATTGTAGTAGATGTAACCTTTTCTTTTCTCTTTTTTTCTTTCTATTTCCTTAACATTGGTATTAGGTATTATTGAAAAAGCATGGCATTTTTTTCCCTTCATGAATCATACATTGATATATATATGGTAATTTGTCATCATGGAAGTTTTTAACTTTGAAATCTAGAGACAACTAATAATAGGCATCGGATATTCCAACAACCAGGGACAGATTCAAAATTTTTATTTAGTGGAAGCAAAGTTTATTATATATGTTTTTATTTTTTAATTTTACTGGGTAAATGATAAAAACATAAAAATTTAATTTAATTATACATACAATATAAATTCTATAAAGATAGTGAACATTTCAAATTTTTAATTTGGAGTAGTTATTCCCATTAGCCACCATGTAAATTTATCCTTACCAATAACTATCATCCATTCATGCATAGTATATTAATAGATTAACAATATATAATACCATTTAATAATGTTGAACCACGGTAACTCTTGCACATTACTCCAAGTAGCAACTTTTAAAATATAATCTAATGATATGTTTATTTCTGGTGAAAAAAATAAAATAAAATACTAATTGTTTTATTATAGATAAATGTATAATTATATCATATATGTGGTATCTATTAAACAATAGTTTTTTTTTAACATTTAAAGTAAATCTTACATGGTATTAAATTAGAGCTATCATATTTTGTGAAAAAATAGAAAGATTTTTTTAAAAAAAATAGTCATCGTTGATATGATTTGTGAATTATTTCAAATTCTAGGTTCTATTAGTACACTTTTTAGTTAACAATTTTGTGGATTTCCATTTTCAATTTATATATAAAAAAAATATTTTAACGATTATTTTTTTAAAACAAAATAAATAAATCATGCTATAGATGTGCACAAATAAAATATAAAATACATTAATATAATAATATTTTAATTTATTTGTGTTTTTATTTTAAGTAAATGAAGCTTTAAACTGTGAATAGATTGACATGGGTTGGTATTATAAAAAAATTTTATTATAAGAATACATGGTATATAGTATTGAATTATAATTTTTAATATGGACAAAACCTTTACAACCACATCCAAATTCTTTTAAAAAAATATATATATGTATAATTTTTATGCATATATATATATATATATAAAAGCTTTTAAAAAAATGTAAATAATATTGTTCCAGCATCGCACGTGGGACTGCTTCAGTTAATGGCCGCACGTGGGGACTGTTCAATAATGAGGGGCCCCACACCGTCATTTTCAACGTAAACTTTCTTTATCTCAATGTCTTTAGTTTTAATTTCTCGCGGGCCCCGCTCACCACTTAATTTTTGGCACAATTTATAAAAATTTGTTTTCTTGATTTTTTAGGAGCCCTCTGTAAACTTTGTTATTCCATAAATACCCCTACCAAGAATCTCATTTAAATTCAAGGTATGTAATATTGTTTTTTTAATGTTTATCTTGTTCATTAATTTTTTTTTTTAAAGGTGGATAAACCCAATGTTTTAATAACCGGACCGGTTATCGAACCGGTTAGGCAACCGGTTCCGGTCCAACCGGTTGAACCGGCCGGTTCAACCGGAATTAATTTTTTCAAATAAATAAATACTTAAAAATTAAAAAAATAAAAAATAAGTAAAAAAATAACTTCAAAAATAAAGAAAAAATAATAAAAAAAATACAAAATTAGATATGACAAAGTTAAATTACCTTTATAAGGTCACAAAGTCTCAACTTTAATGTTTAATATACAAACATACAAAGATATAACTATACAACAAATATTAAAAAATAAATAATTAAATAAAATATAAGTATACAAGTATACAACAACAATAATGATTAAAAAATAAAAAAACAAACCATTGAAATGTTTAGTTTAATACTTTAATCCTTTAACTTTAATGATTTAATTATTGATTAGCATAAAATTATAAGTTAATTATAATAAATTAATGATAATAAATCATAATATATTAATATCTTACTGACATTTTTGTTTTTTTATTTTTTTATTTTTTTACTTTTTTGCCTTTTTGAAATTTGGACCAATTTAATAAGTTTATTAACTTTATTTAAGTTTTTTTAATTATAAAATAAATAAACTAATTAAATAATTTAAATTAATAAATTAGTCGGTCCGGTTCAACAGGTTCATCGGTTGAACCCAGCTGCCCTGGCTCATTACTATTTTATGTGAGTAATCGGATCGGCTTTCTGCCCGGCTCCCTGCTCAACCGGTTCAAACGGCCGGTCCGGTCCGGTTTTTAAATCACTGGATAAACCACTTCAATTAGGAATAGGGGTGGGGCAGGGCGGGGCGGGGAATGGGATCCCCGTCCCCCATCCCCGCCTCCACGGGGCGGGGATTCCCCTGATAAAATTCCCCGCGGGGAAAAATCCTCCCTCTCATTCCCCATGGGGATCCCTCGCCCAAAACATTAATATAAAAAAATTTTTCTATAAATAACTATAATATTTCAATGCGATTTATATTCACGCTCTAAAGATGCTTTATATACTAATTGAAAATAAAAAATATAATGTATGATGAAATAAAATAAAAATTCTCAACCAAAGTTTTTTTACAACATACGTACATCATATATAAAATAAAAAAATTCACACAAAAATATTTCTCCTAATAGTCATAATATAATGTTTGATGAGACAACAACATTAAAAGTACAAATAACATAAAAGTTTAAAAACTAAATTAAAATTACAAATCCATTAAATAAAATTCATAATGCAAAACTAGCACAATAATTTCATGTTTCCATCAATTTGTTTCTTCTTTGTCCTTTCTCCAAATTATTTATATTGAGAATCCAATTCCACTACCACTAGCATCTTGACATGATAACTCCCCCTTCAATAATAAACAAAATTGTAAATATATAATAAGATTATAAATAATATTAAGATTAAAGATAAAATTTTATAAAATTAAATCATATTTACCTCATCATTCTCATCCTCCTCTTCATCAAATGTAGAACAAATAGCTTGAATTGTTGACCATAAACATGAATCTTCAAAAATAAAGAAATACATAAATAAACAAGCAATTTTTTTTTCACAAATAACATTAACTTAATAGAAATAAATTCAAGTAATAATATTAATAATACCTTTCAACCAATGATTAATAAAAAAAAATTGAAGATCTAATAATATGTCAGTACTCTCTTATATGACACATGGATACTTGAATAAAAAAAATCTAGACAATTACCTAATTATCCAATTCATTTAAATTAAATAAATAATTAGTT
>NC_052479.1:25157565-25263499 GCF_009730915.1 Dioscorea cayenensis subsp. rotundata | reverse complement strand
GCTATCTGGTAAGTCATCAGGGAAGACATCCTGGAACTCATCTAAGAGAGGGAGAACTACTTTTAAGATTTCTAGACCTTCCAAGTGTTAGGTAATATCGCAAAAATCAAATAACATAAAGAGAACATGCGGAAGCAATAATAAATTTGTGATATGTTCTAATTGTTTTAATGAACACCGTAATTTAATTAAAAGGCTTTGAAAATGACCTCTTAATGATTTTCCTTTTCTTTGATGCGCCAAATTTATCTCTCGGATTGTCGTAGATCTTCTAGCGCCGAACGAAAGTCCCACGGCTCTAGATCACACGCCGGAATTAAGAGACAATCTCCTCTTCTTCTCCAAATAGCGGCTATTATTAGAGAGGAAGAGAGAGATCGGGGATTTTCTCACAAGAGAATTAAATTGAGTTAATTCTATGGTTAGAGAGGAGTCATATTTATAGAGACTTCATAAAACATGATAAACATTATTCAATTATGAGTTCTATTGAAAATATGAACCTTCATAATATGATAAAGATCATTCAATTATGAAGTCCTATTCAAAATATATACCTTCATAATATAATAAACATTAATATAGAAGTTTTGTTAGAAATATGAGTTCTAATCTAACTAAAATCACTTTTGTCTTTGAGTCCTTATAATTTTGATTATTTATTCGACTCCATTGAATTTAAATCAAAATTTAAACTTAAGACAAAAACTCTAGACTAATTTACAATTTCACTCATACCATGACGTAAAATTAGTAAATTAACAATTTTACCCCTGCACTCAAGACGAGACTGATTCTTTATCCTTTTAAGCGTGGCTCCCTAGGTTCGTTCCGATTGACAATGGGAGGATACCAAAGGACGTGGGTGACACCTAGCCAGCCCCGTGGCCCCACGTCATAACCCAATTGAACACGAATGAGTAGATCATTACGAACCTTTCCGATTATGATTACCATATGTGTATAAACCTTTCATTCTTGTATCCCAACCGAGTGAGAGCCACAATAATTGGCAAACTCACTGAACTCGATCATATGCAAATAACTACAGTGTGGTAAGATTACCAAACTATCCTTCGTGCTCCACATAATTAGTTTGACTGCCTTGGCCAAGGTCTTCTAATCTTACATACTTATAATCGCATATGATACTGACTCGTTTTCTTCCGAGAGAACAAATTCTGTCTTGGTGATCACTTACAACTGCTACTTGCCCGATATAGTCGCACTTCGAGGTTGGCCCTACCAAAAGGTAAACTGAACCTAACAACTCTAGTAATAGACTAGACGTCACAAGTACATTGTGATCATGATGCCTCAGATCTAAGGTCCACTTATATGATCATAACCAACAATCCCAATCATTACTGTCAAAGAGTAAAACCCATGTGATTGGATTGCTGCGAGTCATGTTCGAATACACCAATCCCAGTGATGCATTTATCACACATGCTCCCACTATTCTATAATATTCAACTAGCACTCTTTGTTAAAGTATATGTCATACAAATCCTTATGAACCTTTAACGCCCAATTAAAGATTCTTTGATTTGCAAACTATTTAAGTGTATAAGTATCAAGCCCTTCTAGTGCTCTCCTATTTATCCCACAAAGAGTAGAAGGTTTAACTTAATACACATGGACTATGATATTTAAAACTAATTATAATGCCATCACAAGATTTATATGAACA
Organism: Dioscorea cayenensis subsp. rotundata; assembly: GCF_009730915.1. Taxonomy (NCBI): domain Eukaryota; kingdom Viridiplantae; phylum Streptophyta; class Magnoliopsida; order Dioscoreales; family Dioscoreaceae; genus Dioscorea; species Dioscorea cayenensis. The sequence goes on along the minus strand of NC_052479.1, from coordinate 25,261,806 downwards.
TCAAAATAAATGCCTATTTAATAAGAATAAGAATGTATAATACAAATGAAATGCCCTAATACAAGTATCCTCGTTGGCATTCGAGAGCATAATCCTAACACCAAGTTCTCGGTAACCGCCTTCTCGAGCAAGAAGAACGTGTTTCCCAAATCCAGCAACTCCCTTTCGAATGGTGCATAAGACAATAGGTTGACGTTAGCAGGAGGTGGATTCTCCACCGGCTTGGTAGGCACCAGTACAATCTTCACTCTCCCAAATGCGAAGCTGTAAGAGTTCGAGTGGCCGTCAAGCATAACTCTCCGATTGTCCTGCCAGGGCCTTCCCAATAGTAGGTTATACGCATCCATAGGAACTATGTCACATTATACTTCATCTCTATACTTTGCGCCGATCGAGAAAGCAACCAATGCTTACTTGGAAACGGTCAGTTCACCTCCCCGCTTGAGCCAAGCCAATTTGTACGGAGTTGGATGCCGTTCAATGGTGATCTTGAGCTTTTACACGACAGCCTCAGAGATAATGTTTTCACAGCTACCTGCATCAATTTCAAATCTACACATCTTACCTAGGAGGGTGCAGGTGGACTGGAAGATGTTAGTTCTCAACCAGTCATCTTCGGTAGCCCGTGGTGTCAAACAAGATCTGTGTATAACTAGAGCACTCCCGACGTCTTCCTCAACTACCTCCTCATTAAGGTCACCTTTGTCAAATAGTGGGGGGCTACATCGGTTGTGTCTTCTTCCTTCTCTGCCAACATAATTCTCTTGCCCATCTTCCTACAGTCCGCTTGACGATGCCCCTTTTCTCCACAACTAAAACACTGGATAGTGCTATTGGTTCCCCTCACAACTGTGGTACCTGCAAGTCGGTCAGTTGTAACCCCTCCTCGAGTTATACCAGTCAGACCAACGCCAATCGATCGACTGTCTCCAGGTGTCGCCCCTGAGCTTGTAGGGGCTAAGCGTCGTTGTTGCCGTTTGATAATTAATGCTTACTAGTGGGAGGACGACACAGAGATCGGGTCGAAACAAGTTAACGGTCTCCTGAATCTGGACTTGCAACCCTCCCATGTATCGCGCCACCAACTGGTCTGTTGATTCTTGAATCTCATTTTGAGCCAGCAACTAATATAACTCAATTGTATACTCCTTCATGGAGTGCGTGCCTTGGCGAAGATTGTGCAAACGACTGAAAATCAAATGCTGGTAGTTGTGGGGCAAGAAATTTGAGTGCATGTACTTCTTCATCTTCTCCGAAGAATTAATTTTGTCCTTGCCAGTCTACTATGACTCAATTTTAGTTATTGCCACCATGCAGTTGTGCGACCACGAAGCCTTGGTGCCACCAACAGAACCCTACTGTCCTTGGGGACCGCCTTGAACTCTAAAATTTTCTCAACTGTAGTCAACCAGTCAAGGAATTCTTCCGCTTTGCAAACCACCATGAAATTTTGGAATCTCAATCCGTATGCCAGATTTCCATCGTCTGTCTTCATCGCATGGGCTTTTTAGTATCTCCCCCACGATTGTGCCCCTCCCGCTGCCATGCTTGCGCTATGTCCACAAAGTAGCTGTTATCCTCGTCTAACAAGTCTTCACCCCCACTCTCCGAGGCACGACTTTGATTTGTGCTTCCCATCATATGTGCAAACCTTTCGGTCAATTCCACCATCATTCGCTCCATTCGAAGGTCCAAGAGGCGACCAACCCACTGTTCAAAATGGACATCATCATCACGCTCGTAGATCTCCTCCATCTGTCGAGTAGGGTGTTCTCATCCATGTGGTGGCATGATCGATTGGTACCAAACTGATGCAGCGGTATGCATGTAAACCGTTGATTTGTGCACAAATATCCGTTAGTAAGCCGTCCAACACTTGTTGACGGAAGATAACCAGAATTGGAAAAAAGAGTAAAATCTTATTACTCAATAAAATAATGATCACAAAACTGTTTTACTCTTGCATGTAGGATTACAATAAATAGCCGAACTAAAGATACAAAAACATCCCTAAAAAGGAGATATATTTGAAAATATGCCAAAAATGGCAAATTCTCAAATTATAACAAGAAATAAAAGGCTAAACAAATAAAGACTACTGCTAAAAACAACTTACAAATTAGAGATTTCTAGCCTAAGATATAATGAAATCAATTATTACTATAAATGACAAAATTAGGGGTTTCGAGGCCTAAATGATTAAATTTGGCCGAATTTCGGTATAACTCACGAGCTTGTGCAACAAGCTGGTGACTTTTGTTTGTTGACCCATTTTACATCAAATTAGACCCATAAAACCCAAAAAACTCCAACGCTAGGAAAAATGGCCAAGATGCCCCTCGGTTAGGTTGAGTCTGATTTTTGCATGAATGCGCAGGCTAGCTCCTTGATACGCCCCACATCAATTTATCTTTTGTTGTTTTACATTTTTCTTGCTCTTTGAATGTTTTGATTTGTTTATGAGTGGCTAATTGAACTCTAGCTTGATATTTTTGCTTGTGGATGGACTGTGATTGATACCTTCATAATAAATTTATTTTTGTGATGTTATTCTAGATGAGTCGGTGCTTATTTAGTAGATATTTGTAGTCTATGGAATTTTAATATAGATGATGCTTTAGTTGATGCATATTTGCATCAACAAACAATGGGAATTAGAATTGGTGGCACCTTCACGACACATGCATTAGAAAACAGTGTCAATGAATTGAAGGGAAAATTTCCGGATAGACCAATAGATAAGGAAAGGGCTCAAAACCGCATGAAAAATATGAAAAAAGCGTTTACCAAATGCTATGATATATTCAAGAATGGGATGAGTGGATTCGCTTGGAATCCAACAAAGGAGATGTGGGAAGCTGAGCCTGGAGTATGGCAACACTTAATTAAAGTGAGTGTTTTAGTACAAGTAATGCAAGTTAATATTCATATTATAAGATGTAATCTTCTTACTGTTGCTCTATTTATAAGCCAAACCAGATCCTGCTGAGTGGATGAATAAAAGTATCAGAAATTATGACAAGTTAGTTCAACTCTATAAACAAGATAAAGCAACTGGACAACATGCTAAGACCGCATCAGAAATGAGACGAAGAAGAGCTCAAAATTCAATGAATGCATCTGGTGGACCTCATTCATGGGACACAATTGATGATATTAATTTCATGGTTTCCCAAAACACAGCAAACTTAGAAAATTTGGGAGAGAATGAAATTGAGTTCGCAGAGGAAGCATCTACTGAAGCTTCAAGGTCTTCCATGTCCAAGAAAGCTAAAAGGTCCGATAGTCGTGATGATGTTACTGTGTTAGCTACTGGGATGGAGTCAGTATCGAATGCGATTGTTTAATCAACACCTGCAATAGTCCAAGTATCTAACACAGTATTGGGTGTGACCACCCAAATTATGAATAAACTTGGTCAAAACCAAGATCCAATTAAAGCATCAGATGTGTGGGCTACACTATTGAATTTAGGGTTCTCACAACCTTTTTAAGCCAAGCTCATTTGTTTCTCATGAAGGATCCAAAGATGTTGAAAGCTATAATGGGATGCCCGGATGAACATCGTAAGTCGTTGTTGATTTCAATGGGCTATGACCAAGAATCGCGTGATTGAAAAAAAATGAAAGGTAAGTTATTGAACATTGGTGGAAAGTTTTGTGTATATCTCAATATCATTCATGTTACTAATTATAATCTTCGTTATTTGTAACATGGCTGAACGGGTAAAAAACATGGGTTTCTATATATACATATATATGTTTTTGTCTTTGCTATTTATCTTTCTTAGTATTGGTCATTGAATATCTTTACATATCAATCTTAGCATTTGCCATTGTGATCTTCTGATGCAGGCAATGAAAAGTTTATTTCATTTGAGGGAAGTTTGCTTCATGCTTATGGATCTTGGGGTTGATAATGATTTCTGATTTAGATGATGATGATGATGAATGATGAAAAGCAAGTGTTTCACTGTTTTGAGTATTATGTTTAGTTTCTTTCTTTCGTTGTTATTGTTTTTGTCATGTATGTGACATGTTGGTTTTGGGTATTTTGTGTGTAATGTTTGGGATGATGATGATGATGTATGTGTTTATTGGAACTTTGATTATTGTTTTTGATGTTTGTTTCTTCTTGTTGTTGATGTTATTGTATGTTTTGGTATTTTGTTTTTGGTTTGATGGAAACAGGAAGGGTTTGGGATGGAGAATGAGATATTAAGAATATTTATTTATTTATTTATTTTTATAATTGTGGAGAATGAGATATTTGTTTTTCTTTTATTTTTGTCATGTAGTGTTGTAAAATTTTTGTTGTAAATGAAACATTAAATTTTTTGGTATATATGATACACCTTTTAATAGTAAAGCATTCATGGACACCATATAATTGTGAAGACTGAAGAGCCTCTACCAATATTAATTAATTTTAAACTATAAAAGAATATTAATTAATATAATAATATTAATTAATATAGCAATAAGCAAGGGAGATGTTTATGTAAACAAGGAGAGAATCATGTAAGTTTCATTTGACTGGATTTGAAACTCTTTGAATTTGAAAATCCTTGGAATTGAGAAATCCTGTGTTTGTTTCAAAGGATATGAATGTCCTTTGTATTTTCAAATCCCAAAGTCATGGGATTATGGAATTCAGCCAAAATGATCGAATTCCAAAATCCCATCCAGATGAATCCCTCACATAACTTGCACGTGAGTGATTTTTGGGATTTTAATAATTAATATATTATATAATTGATACATTATATTATATTATATTATATTAATATATAATTAATATTAATAATATAATATATAAATCTAAATTTACAAATCTTTCCAACCAAACACAAAATTAACAGCCAACCAAACACAAAATTAACACAAAATTCTGTGATCCAGTATTACACATAAATTCAACCAAACACTGGATTTGACTCTTCTGAATTTTCAAATACAAGGATTTGTAAATACAAATCCACTGCATTTTCAACTACATCCAACCAAAATGCCTAATTATAAATGAAATTATAACTTTTGTGTTTCAACATAAGGGTAATTTGGTAATATTACTATAAAACTTTATCTTCAATTACCTTCAAACCAAATATAACAATGTTTTAAAACCTCAATTTACTTTACCTTGCCTCAAACAAAAAAGGGTTTAAAAACTTTTTTTTACCTTCTATTACTTTACTTTACCTTATTTTATAAAACCTCCCAAAGCCTTCATTTAAGCAGACCGTTAAATAAATGATACCAAAACTAGAAATTATATCTTTAAAATAATTTAAAATAAACACATTCTACAAAACGAAAAACTGAACATCTCATTAAAAAATTGAAAATAAAACACATTGTGACACAATTTATACTGACATTGTGACAAATTATAAACTAGAACAGAATTTTAAGCTACACAATCTTCCACTGTTGGTTTCAATTGAAAAAGAACTAAAGAAACACAAATTTGCTTTGGTGCATAAGTACTTGATCATGTCATCAGGCAAAAGATGGAGCCTCCAATTTGCAGTTGGTTATCTGCAGAGAAGAAAACAAGATAGGTAAGTCTAATATCCATCAGTAAAGAAGAGAATAGTATAGTTTAATCATTTCTGATTATTTCCCTTGGCCTCCAACACGTAAAGATATTGCTCTTCACATTTATACCCAAATCATGTCTCAACAACAGTAGCAAGGTATAAACCTTAAAATAATATCCAATATATGGTGGTTGTCTCTAGAATTTATTTAAGATATAGTTTTAGCTTTTTGAGAGTTTTCTTTTGGCCCTTGACAAAGCAATGTGAACAGAAAGGATTCATTTTAGCTGGTCCGAGCTAGTCGAGACTAATGGTTTGTTATTATTGCTGTCGAGAGTTTTCTTTGGAACTAAAAGATAACCATAAATAAGATTTGCAAAACTCAAACCCAGTCCTCATGTGTTTTTCTTTTTAAGCTTAAATTTGTTTACGTACAAATCGAACTCAAATTGAACAGTTAAAAAATCACCAATATATGAACTTATTCAGTTAATTCTTTTTCTGAAATTTATTTCTCCTAGTCCAGCTAATTGTCTTATTTGTATACCGTGTGATATGCAATCAAGCTATTATTTCCCACATCAAAGATCAACTTATGAAAGTGAAAGGAGGAAAAAACTGCTAATAAAGGGGAAAAAAACAAAAGCACACATATACACTTCTGCTTCGTTTTCAAGACTTCATCAGTCACATTGAAAATTTTATTGACATTTAAACAAAGTATAGCAAGAAAAAAATATTTAAAAAGCTTGATCCTACACACTAACATTACCAAGCCACCAAAGAAAAAAAGAAGTATACACTTCCAAACCTTGGTTTCTTCCAAGAAAGGTATTAGAAGGACACGATGTTTGTCAATGAAATCTTGACAAAACTTTAATGGCCTTGTCCGCAGAGAAATTACATGAAAGAAAAAACCATTACGCAGATGAGGCTAGATGAAGTACTTTTGGAGTACTGTTCACTCAGTTGCAGTACAACAAAAACCTTGAACTCTCAATGAGATTGGTTAGAAGCATTATATGATAGTTATACCACAAACTGAAAGTTTGATTAAGGTAATACAAATTAGAACCAAGGTATCACTTCTTGGGTTTCCTTCTCTTGAAATTTCCCTATATATAAAATGGTGAAAAATCTAAGGGTGTATCAATTATAAAACAGGTAAAAATATAGGCTTAGTTATCACTAAGCATCAATAGAACAAGAGAAAACCCAATCCTTGTTAGGAATTTACAGTATCTTCTTTACCTCCCGATGCTTGTTGGGGAAATGATACCAAAATTTTCTAGTGGAAAACCTGGATGAGAGTAAAAGTACTTGTAAAAGTGATATTCAGCCCAAAAGTAAAGGATCTGGCTTAACATCTATGTCATAACAAAGGAGCTAGATAGAGGAGTAGTTGACTCTAAGTTCAACATTTGGTACTATGAATTAGATTATACATGTCCCTATATAAGATCAAAGATAAACATTAACATACATGATAGAATACATAATCTATAATGCAACTACCGGATGTAGGAAACAGTTGGCTCAAAGGAGATAGTAGTTAGAGTAATCTAGTATATAATCAAACCCGATAGCTGAGAAATGATTTTAAATCAATTCTTCATGCTGTGCATGACTTCCCAAAAATAACTAAATAAACCGGCTAGTGTGATGTTGATCATCCAATGTTGTGCCATTACAAATCTAAATCATTACTGAAAATTGTTTTATGAAAATACATCATTCATTAAAATAAACACTTTGTTAAAATTCAAAAACAAAGTTAATGAAACGAAGAACTTTTCAAATAGTGTAAAATATTAAAGAAAACAAACAAGAAACTGGAAATGGGGGAAAAAAACAAAAAGCAGTGGCAGAAAGAAAAATCTTACACATGAGATGACTTTGTAAGCACAGTTTTTGAAGAAACAAAATCTTCACCAATTCAATTGACCTTATATCCTGCAATATCCTGGGTATGGATAGATTGCAAGCGTGCGTGTGCTTGTTTATGAGTGTTGTAACTGAGGGTACTTAATTATTAGATTGGACATAAACAAGCAGTCCTAATTATGACAGGTGAGCATATGAATGGACGTGGTTGGTAATTTGGTATACTCATGGGTAATGGTTTGTTTGAGATCCTACATAGCATGTTATAAGGTAATGAATGAGTTAACCAACAAACAAATAAAGCACTCGTATAAAAAAAATGATGATGAACACTATTTCTATCAGCGCCCAACCACCTTGAAGGATTTTACATATAAGCACCAAGAATAGAGACAAATATAATTACGAAATAAAATACAGAGAATTCACCCAATTTTAGGTTAGGTCAATATATATGTCGAAAGAAATATCTCCTATAAAAAATTCTGATGAATATCCCACCTTCCTGTTAACTCCAAACTAAGTTATCAATCTCTCTATTAGCGAAAGAAAGATTATAAGAACAAAAGAGGTATTCTATCTAAATCAAGAAGAGCACAAGGACCTATTTCAAGAAAACTCTAATCATCTTCCCCTTTATATCCTGTCTTAAATCAAATATAATTGTATAACCAATAATAAAAACATATCTCAAATTATCTTTATATAAAATCAGTAAACATAGTTGAAATAATTAAAAGGATTTAGATATCAGCAAATTAACCCAACAATTCAAGTTATTTTCATCAGGACAATATGGCATGCTTAAATTAAAAAATTAAGCTCATAAATGAGAATCCAACAGATTCAAGTTATGCCGATTATATGAGTATTCTCTTTAAAGGAAAATAAATGTGTTTTCATGGAGGTGTAAACCATGAGAAAAATATGCAGTACTGCTAAAAGCAAAGATCAAGGTATAATAAATAAAAAGAAGCATTTCATAAAGAGTGAAAAGTCACCTAGTCAAAGCAACAACAAAGAGTGGATGAAACAATGGCTGTTCAATGGCTTGTGGACATCTGCTCAATATACTTTCCAAGACATGAGTGACTGAACGATTTCTTGTGCCTGTTTATATAAACATGCCACAAGGCCATTGGAAAGCATGAAATCTTTGTCTCAGACCGACGAAAAACATGGGCTATCTTATTAACAGATATAGATTGATTTTTCTCTTTCAATGCCTGCATTTCTGCATATCAATAAAGTTTGGTGTCCAATGCATTTCTGGATCTCAAAAAAATTTCATAACCAAAAATATTTCAGATTGCTCTACTCTTCTGCAGAAATCTATTCTGCTGTATTCACATTTCTGCAGTATTTCACATCTTTGCAGCTAGAAATTTTCACAACCTCAATAATCAATAAATGCTGATGTCAAAAATAAATAAACAAGCACAACTGCACACTTTTTTTTTGTTTTTTTTAATTACTTGCAATGCTGATGCAGCGGTATACTCGAACTGTTGATTCGAGCATGAATACTCAGTACAAGTCTTCAAAACCTGTTGATCAAAGATAGCCAGGAATTAGAAAATGGAGTAAATTTTATTACTCAAGAGAATAACTATTACAAAACTGATCATACTCTCGCCCATAGGCTTACATTAAATAGGAAAAATCAAAGATATGAAAATAATCCTAAAACGGAGATAATTCGAAAATATACCAAAAATGGTAAATTTTCAAATACCGGCAAGAAATAAAAGAGTTAACAAAATAAATGCTAACGCCATAAACGTCTTACAAATCAGAGATTTCTAGCCAAAGGAATAGCGAAATCAATTATTACTAAAAATAGCAAAATCAGGGTTTTCGAGGCCTAAACGATGGAATTTGGTCGAAATCATGCATGACTCACGAGTTTGCTGTGCAAACTCGTGACACAGCAAACTCGTGACTTGTGTCCGTTGGTCCGTTTCCCATCAGACTAGGCCCAAGAAACCCAAAACTCCACCGCCCGGCGAATTACTAAAATACCCTTATTACTTCGAGTCTCACTTCCACATGAACGCGCATGCCATTTCCTCAATACGGCCCGCATCATTCTCCCCAGGCGGGATAGAATTCGACCCCGAATTTTCATCATCTGAAGAGTCTCCATAGTAGGGTAACAAATGTTTGATATTGAAGACATCCGCCATTCGGATATGGCTAGGGAGTTGAAGCCGGTGAGGCATTGGAATTAATCTTCTCAATAATCTCGACAGGGCCCAATGCCATGAGCTTACTATACTCCCCAACAGAAAAGCGCTCTTTAGATAACACAGCCCACACAAAGTCACCCACCTCGAACTCACTATGGTGGCGGTGTTGAGTCGAGCATGCCTCTTAGTAACGTTCATTTGAGGAAGTTAAATTGTCAAAGAGCGGTCTTGTGAATGTCTTGTAACCCCGTGACAAAAATCGGCAGCCCTTTCCATGGACTTTAGTCTTTGCCGGGAAGGGAAGGAGGTCAAGTGGTCCACGTGGAAGCACCGAATACACCACCTGAAATGGGGTGAACCACAGACTCTGTTGGTAGTATGGTTGTGAGCGAACTCTGCCTGATTCAACTTCATGTCCCACCCTTTCGGATGGTCCCCCACAAGGCAACGCAGCAAGTTACCCAAGGAGCGATTGACAACTTGATGCGCCCATCCGATCGAGGATGATATCACCTGCTTCATGTTAAGTTGCGTATTCAATATCTTCCACAGGCTTCGCCAAAAGTGACTAAGAAACCGTGTATCCCTGTCGGAGACAATGGAGGACGGAAGGCCATGGAGCCGGTAGACATCCTGAAAGAAGAGTTGGGCGACATTGACAGCATCCGTAGTTTTCTTGCAGGGGATGAAGTGCGCCATCTTGGAAAAGCGGTCTACCACAACAAAAATTGAATCACTGCCACACTGGGTATGGGGTAGTCCAAGTACAAAGTCCATGCTGATGTCTGTCCACGGCCGTAAGGGTACTGGCAGCGGCATATAAAGGCCGGCGTTGGTGGCTCCCCCTTTGGAGATCTGGCAAATCCGGCACCGTTGGACAAATTTTTCCACCTCCTTGCGCATGCCCGGCCAGAAGTAGGAAGACTGAACCAAGTGGAGTGTTCGGTCCCGTCCCACATGCCCTTCGCCATGCAATTCCCTAATGATCTGCATCCGTAGGCTGCAATCTGGAATACAGAGCTGATTTCCCCGGAATAAGTACCCATCATGCAGCACGAAATTCGTTCGCTTTGCCGCTTGGACATCCAAGAAAATCTCCGAAAAATATGGGTCAGTAGCAAATAAATCACTAAAAGAGTCAAAACCGGGTACCTCGACTCTCATTGTGACCAAAAGGTTGCTCCGCCTACTGAGTGCGTCCGCCACACGGTTAGAGACGCCAGCTTTATGCTTAACAACAAAGGTGAACTCATCGAGAAAGTTCATCCACCGACCATGGCGCGCGGACAACTTATCTTGCTGGTGGATATGTCGGAGGGTGGCATGATCTGTGTACAAGATAAACTCCGGATGAATCAAATAGTGTCTCCATCGCTTGATAGCCTGGACCACTGCATAAAATTCGATGTCGTATGTGTTGTAGTTCAGGCGGGCCCCTGATAATTTCTCGCTAAAATAGGCGACAGGCCACCCTTGTTGGCTTAACACACCCCCAATGCCGACCTTCGAGGCGTCAGTATGCAACTCAAATGCATGGTTGAAGTCTGGCAGTGTCAGGACCGGTGCAGTGGTTAAGCGCTGCTTCATGAGATGGAACGCCGCATCTGCTTCAGGTGTCCATAAGAACTTGCTCCCCTTCACACACTCAGTAAGAGGCGCCATAATACTGCTGAAATGTGAGATGAATCGTCTGTAGAATGAAGCGAGGCCATAGAAACTCCTCACCTCAGTGATACTTGTGGGAGTCGGCTACTGTTGTATTGCCGTGATCTTGGACTCATCCACCTGTATCCCGGCTCCTGAAACAACATAACCAAGAAATAATACCTTGGGTGTGAAGAAAACACACTTCTTTCTTGCTGCATAGAATTATTGGGATCGAAGAACAGCCAGGACATCCCGAACATGCAAAAGGTGCGCTTCTTGGTTTGGACTATAGATGAGGATCTCGTCAAAGTATACAACCACTGACTTGCCAATGAAGGGCTGCAGTAGTTGATTCATGACCCTCATTAACGTGCTGGGGGCGTTGGACATACCAAATGGCATCACCATCCATTCGTATAGTCCCTCACGCGTCTTGAAGGCGGTCTTCCATTCGTCACCAGGCCGCACACGTATTTGGTGGTACCCGCTCTTCAGGTCAAATCGGGTGAACACCATAACACCACTAATCTGGTCGAGCAAGTCATCTAAGCGAGGGATAGGAAACCGGTACCTGATAGTAATTTTGTTGATGGCTCGACTATCGACACACATGCGCCAAGTGCATCCTTCTTTGGCGTCAAAAAGGCTGGGACCGCGCATGGGCTCATGCTTTCGCGGATGTGCCCCTTCGCCAGCAGCTCCTCCACTTGCCGCCTTAATTCCTCATGCTTCCTTGGACTCATTCGGTAATATGGTCGGGTGAGGCGGAGATGAGCCCAGTTGTGAGATCCACATGGTGCTTTGGATGTCTCGAAGAGGTGCGAGGCCCTCCGTGAGGTCATCGGGGAAGACATCCCCGAAACTCCTCCGTAAGAGGAAGAACAACTTTTGGAATCTCTACATCTTCCAAGCCTTCAGCTGATCGCCTTCTACCGAGTAAGATGAACGCCGCTTTACGCCCCCTTCAACTCCCTTTCCGAATGGTGCATAAGACAGCAGGTTGATGTTGGTTGATGGTTACTTCTCCATTGGTTTGCTGGGTACTAGCACCAACTTTACTCCTCTGTAGGTGAAACTGTAGGAGTTCGCGCGCCCATCATGGAAAACCCTCCGATCATACTGCCAGGGTCTTCCTAATAATAAATGGCATGCATCCATGGGCACGACATCACACCATGCTTCATCCCTGTACTTCGCGCCGATGGAGAACGTAACCAAAGCTCGTTTGGATACTGTCAACTCTCTCCTCTCTTTAGCCATGCTAATTTGTACGGTGCAGGATGTTGTTCAGTGGAAATCCGGAGCTTCTGCACAGCTTCTTCAGATATAATGTTCTCACAGCTACCTGCATCAATTACGAACCGACATACCTTACCAAGAATAGTACAGGAGGAGTGGAAGATATTGGTTCGCAACCATTCGTCTTCCGTAGCTCGAGGCGTCAGGCAAGATCTGCGCACAACTAGAGCCATCCCCACATCTCCCTCAACTATCTCTTCATCGAGGTTACCCTCATCATACAGTGGTGGAAGTACTTTGGTTGTGTCTTCTTCCTCTTCCGCCAACATAACTCGTTTGCCCCCTTTCTGACAGTCGGCTTGGCGGTGACCTCTCTCTCCACAACTGAAGCATTGTATATTGTTGTTGCTGCCTCCTCGGCATGATGGCATCCACCCGATCGAGCGGTGGGAGCCGCTCCCCGAGTCACACCACTCGGGGCTAGTGCCGATCATGCTCGCTACCATCGGGAGCCCCACCCGAGCTCATAGAGGATGATCGTCGCTGTTGTCCGCTCAATAATTAGTGCTTGGCGATGGGCGCGAGATGGAGATTGGATCGAATAGGTTGACTGTCTCCTGGATCTGAGTGCGCAAGCCACCAATATACCTTGCCACTAACTGATCTATGGATTCTTGAACTTCATTCCGATCCAACAACTGGTAGAACTCAGTGGTGTACTCCTCCACAGTGTGCGTTCCTTGGCGAAGATTGTGCAATCAGCTGAAGATTATGCGCTGATAATTGTGGGGTAAGAAGTTAGAGCGCATGTGTTTCTTCATCTTCTCCCAAGAATTGATCTTGCCTTTTCCCAACCTACTGTGGTTGAGTTTTAGTTGTTGCCACCATGCGGTTGCACACCCACACAGTCGTGTTGCCACTAGCGTCACTCTTCTGTCCTCCGGGACTCCTTTGAACTCCAAGACTTCCTCGACCGTGGTAAGCCAATCAAGGAACTCCTTCGCTTGTAGTCCACCATGGAATTCTGGAATATCTACCCGTATGCCAGATTCCCAATGCCTATCTTCATCGCGGTGGTGACGGTGTCAACCCCACGATCTCGTCCTCCCCGACGCCCTATGATGTCAGCAAAGTAACCATTGTCTTCCTCCATGGTGCCATCACTCCCACTCTCGGAGACACGCCCTTGATTGCCGCCACCCATCAATTGGGCAATCTGTTCAGTCAATTCCTCCATCATCCGCTCCATCCGAACATCCAAGACGCGGCCAACATGCTGCTCAAATCTAGCATCGCCATCAAGATCGTAGATCTCCTCCATCCTTTGTGTAGGTCGTCCCGTACTACGTCCTCGCGGTGCCATGATCGCTTCGGCTCTGGTACGAAACTGATGCAGCGGTATACTCAAACTGTTGATTCGCGCACGAATACCCAGTACAAGCCTTGAAAACCTGTTGATCAAAGATAACCAGGAATTAGAAAAAGGAGTAAATTTTATTACTCAAGAGAATAACTATTACAAAACTGATCATACTCTCACCCATAGGCTTACATTAAATAGGAAAAATCAAAGATATGAAAATAATCCTAAAACGGAGATAATTCGAAAATATACCAAAAATGATAAATTTTCAAATATTGGCAAGAAATAAAAGAGTTAACAAAATAAATGCTAACGCATATAAGCGAGCTTACAAAATCGTAGATTTCAAAGCCAAAGGAATAATGAAATCAATTATTACTAAAAAAATAGCAAAATTAGGGTTTTGAGGCCTAAACGACTGGAATTTTGGCCGAAATCATGCATGACTCACGAGTTTGCGTGACTTGTGTCCGCTGGGTCTGCTTCCCATCGACTAGGCCCAAGAAACCCAAAAACTCCACCGCCCGGCGAATTACTAAAATACCCTTATTACTTCGAGTCCCACTTCCACATGAACGCGCATGCCATCTCGTCAATACGGCCCGCATCAAATGCTTCACAAGTGATCTCAAAAGCTCAGCTTTTTACAAATAACAGCAAAGAGACAAGCCCAAGCACAGATGTAAAACAAAGTAAAAATAAGCGATTGATCAAACTCATTATTGTATCAGTATCAAGAAACCTAATTTTCTATCCAAATCCAATACATCCAACTTGTTAATCCTTTCTCTATTCTGGTTAAGCTTAAAGCACAATGCAGAAAGATGCAAATTTGAAATATTCCAAGTCAAACAATCACCAATCAGATCCAAACCAAAACCTCAAAAAATACATCAAATCCCTAAAACCTAAACAACCAAACCCAATATCTCAATCAAAAACCACAAAATGGCCGAGAAAAATCCACCAAAAGCAAGATCTGGAGACCTACAACCAGGACCTCAGCATCAGATCATGAAAAATTTCGTGGATCAACAAGCATATATAAGATCAAGAGAAAGGATTGCCAGAACGAGCGAAAGAGAGGCTTTGCTCGTTTGAAGTTTCGTTCTTTCTAATCCCTTCCTTTTAAATCTCTCGCTTTATAATTATATAATAATCTCTATAATAATAACAATTACTTCAACTAATCACCAAGGTAATCAAACCCGGACCGACCTAACTGGTTCAATCGGAAAAACTAGGAACCAGCCATGTGGCCGGTCCAGATATATCCCATTAAACCGGATATGAAAAAATCCGATGTTAACCCCGTGATCTGAGCAGTTCAACCGGGTCACAATGTTAGGATTTTTTTTACAATATTTGATACATTATTATTATTTTCTCATAAAAAACCACAAAATCATATATATATATATATATATATATATATATATTATAAACATAACAGCATAAATTAACATTTAAAAATAAAATCCATTAATATGTTATGGTAAATACTTTCTAAAAATTTATTTTATTAAAAAAAACTAAATGAGTGTAATTTTATTATAAAATATAAAAATAAAATATTCTAACTAAATAAAAAATATAAGAAAATTTAAAACAAAATAAAAACTCAATTGAGATCAGGTAAGTTATATAATTTATTGATAAATTTTATCATCCATATAAAAAAAGGTAAGAATTAATAAATTAAATTTCTTATCTATTCTAACAAAATCAACCAATAAACAAATAAATAATTAAAAAAACTGAGAGAGTTCGATAATTATATATTAATATATTAAGTTTGTAAGTTTTTAAAAAAACATAAAATAAATTATATAATTAGAAAACACTAGTGTATATAAGGTCATTTATCAATTTAAATATCAAATTTGAGTGTTTTTTACATTATAATCATGGTTTTAATATTATATTCGCTCATTATTAATTATTATAATATTTTTTATATTTTATTATTGATCATGGTTCAACCCCGGTTCGACACTGTCGAACCCATTGACCCTTGACTCCTGGGCTTAGCCAGGATCAATGCCCGGGTCGGGTCTGACAACTTTGCTAATCACACCCATGATATATATACTCTTTGCAATCCTTCTAATTTATTTATTTTAGCTAATTATATAAATTTAAAAAAATAATCAAGATATGGTTTAGTAAAATATGCAATTGAATATAATTTATTGAAAATATATTAAATATAAAAGATAAATTTAAAAAATAATATTTAATATTTTAAAAATTATAAATGGACAAGTAAAAAAAATAAAATGGAACAAGTAGAAAAAACTGGAGGAAGTTTTATTTTAAGCGTTGATCATGAATTACTTTAAAAAAATTGGGAGGAGTTGCACTTTCCCAAAATGTAAAACTTAATTGTTGGACTACAAACTATTGTCATCCAGGGTTTCTCTGACCTACATATGCATACAAATGTGTTAAGGGATTAATTTAATCTTTTATATGACCTTAACACCATGACCTGTATGTGGGTTGTCCAAACTTTGTAAATAATAATAATAATAATAGTAATAATAATAATAATAATAATAATAATAATAATAATAATAATAATAACTTAAGTTCCTTGGCTCATATTGTTAGTTGAAAGTTTGATAGACTATTTAGTAAATTATGCAGGTGGAGATATAAAAATGAGATCTTGATGCATTATCTATGGCCTTTGGATGATGAATGTGGTGGACCAAAATAAGATGTGATCATAATCAATTTGTCCATTGTTCGGGAAATTCCATATATATTCTAATAAATAATATAAATTTGTATTTCCCACAAAATTAAACTTTATGTGTATTAATATTAGTAAATTTATTTTGATAGCATTTAAACTAAAATATTAAAATATTCATTTTTTAAAATTTTCTTTTCACTTCTATTAAATTAACTTTTCTTTTTAAAGCATCTCTTCCCAATCCAATCTCAATTATAGTTACTACAAAATAAGATTAATAAAATAGAGAGAAAAAAATTTATTCACAAACAACTTCAATTGATAAGTAAAATAAAAATAAAAAAAAAAATATATTTTTCACTTTTTTTAAGATATCCTCAAGCATGTTTTAAAAAGGATTTGTTTTATCTTAAATCTCAATTAACCTTCTTTTCCTTTTGAGTACTTAGGAGTCTTCATTTCTCCCAAAAAAAATAGCCTCTCAAACTTGCCAACCATTGGTTAATAAAGTTAAAAAAATTACTAATAAATGGGCCAATTTTCATCTTTCCCCAGCTACTAAAGAAATTTTGATAAATTCAGTTTTTCTCTCTGTTCCTGTCTATACTTTGTCGGTCTATCCCATTCCTGATTTAATCTTGTTTGGGATCTCTAAAGCAGTCCGAAAATTTTTTTTGGAGTAGGAATGGAAATGGAACGGACATCCATAATGTGAGTTGGAGTATTTTAATTGAAGATAAGTCTGAGGGAGCTTAGATATCAGAAATCTCATTCTTGCTAAACACTCCTTACTGTCCAAATATATTTTCAAATATCTCAATAATCATGATTCCTTGTGGGTGGAAATTCTAAATGATAAATACAGGAAAATTAATTTAATTTTGGCATGATCGCGCGCCTGCTAAATGCTACTGGTTTTTTCGTGGTTTATGTCATTCTGCAGCTTTCATTAAGCATAAATGTAAAATCATTTCAGTCAATCCCAAGAGCACATCTTTTCTTTGGGATCCATGGTGTTTCGACAAACCTGTGGTCCTCAAACCAACGTTCCTTAATATGACTATTGATCTTGACCAAATTCATCTCTCTGATCTTATGCATGGTGACCAATGCGACATTCAGAGTCTCAATTTTCTTTTTGGTAACCTTTCTAATAATCTTGACATTAATATGACTACTATTGATCCTCATGCTGATAATATTTGGATTTGGAATCCTAAATTTTCTTATGCTAAAATCTCTTCAGCAGTATACCATTTTTTAAACAGTCAGAATTCTCCTTTTAATACTTGGGTTGGATGGCAACTTCTTTGGCATATCCCAGTTGCTCCTCGATTGAAACATTTTATTTGGATATGCCTTAGAGGCCGATTGTCCACTTTCGCCTTCCTTCATAATATTCATCTTAGTCCAGATACTTCCTGCATTCTTTGTGGGCTTCACCGTGAAACCATTGATCACTTGTTCGAACAATGTGCCAGAATTCACGTTGTTTGGGATCAGATCAACTCTAGAGAAAACATGTCTATTTCGTTCCCTGACGAGTTTTCTTCAGAAAATTGGATCACCAACTACAGACATTCTATGCATACTCTTGCGTTAATCGCTGCAGGAGCTTGGTTCATTTGGATTTCCCGATGCAATGCAATATTCAAAAACCTTCACCCCAAGTATTCAATCATTGTCAACAGAGCCATTGCTCAGTACTTCAATAGCAATATATATAGATCCCCTCGGCAAAAAGCTTATCTTAAACAACTTCTCTAGTGCTGATGGATACTTCCTTTTCATCCATGCAACTTTGAATCGGTGCACACAAGTTAGATCGACTGGTTTTTTCTTCTCTAATGCTAATTATGTGGTTTCTCTTGCAGGTTGTCTTTCTCAGCCTTTGAATGACAGCTCTTCTGATGAAATTATAGTCCTCTAAGTTGCTCTTCAGACTGCTATCGACTTACGTACACATTCCAGTCAAGCACATTTTCTGCGCACATCATACCATTTTAGAGTTCATCCAGAGTTCAGACCAACTCACTTCTTGGAGGTTTCGTCCTCAGTTCAACAACTTAAAATTCTTATTAGATATGTGCGGACGCCCCAATATTCATCTCATTCCACTCTCCTGGAGTATACCAGCTGCTAACCTGGCTTCCATCGGCTTCAAACACCGGCATCTCAATCTTTTTCTTTTTGGAAGGGATCTTCCATATTGGATCATGCGCTCTCTTTTTGATAATGGTTTCGTTTTTTAATCTAGTTTCTCTTATTATGTTTTTCTGGAGTCTTTTGTAGCTTCAAAAAAACTAAAATTCCAGTTCTGATTGTGGAAGACTGTTCCACAAACAAAAACCATATAGTGAGTGGTTCACCTGTGCCACTCAATGATGTGCTTTTATTCCAAAGAACATCAACAAAGATCATTTAAACACAATGATGTGCTTTTATTCCATTCAAACAGTACTTATTATAGATTAGAAAACTAGAAACTAACATAGATATAAGACATATAACGCCCATGATAAGTTAAGGGAGGGTACAAGACTGCATGATAATACAAACATTATTAATTAATTAGCAGTCCTTTATTCTCTACAAATCCAACTAACTCATCATTCTATGGCTATCTTGCTTTCAGCATCAGTTTTAGGCCAATCTGCATGAGTGTCTTCCACTGCCTTCTCTTCAAGTAGATTGTCGTTGTCCTATTTTGAATCATCAAGCAATTAGATAATTAGCATAATATAAATTAAAAATGATATGCAGAACATATTTATATGTCTAATTTTCATAAGTAAACAATAATCATAATCATCAAGAAGAAAGGAAAGGCAAACTCAAATGCACACCATCTTTGGTTACTATAATAATTTATTCATGATGTTCTTAGTTTCTTATTTCAAAGGGAAACAAAAAATTTTAATTCTCTGTTTGAAATATGTATACAAAGAAGAAGAAAAACACATTCGACCAATTACCTTTGGCTTTGTTTTTATGGGATAACTTGGATACATAGCAATGCCACATTTCCCTTCAGGTTGATGAGAATTACGTTGAATTTTTACATACCCCGAGTCTCCCCAATTAGGCCCATATGAGTTTTTAATGAGCCAATAATCTTTGCCATTTTCACTACCATAACCTACTATTGTGACACCATGATCTATATCTGTCCCACAATTTCCAGTGAGTACTCCCTGCAATATATATATATATATATATCATAAATTATAATAGATAAAAATAATGTTCATATTCATATTCATATATATAAGACGAAAATGTTTTTTTCTAGCACAAAGATGAAATCTGCAGAAGTTCACCTTTTGATAAAATTGAAAGGCATCGCTATTGGCATCAATTGCAGCACTAACAGGCTGGTGAGCTACAGCCTTCTTCAAGCTATCTTCACTATTTTGAGGAACAACCTCATAATCATCGATAGTCACAACTTTTCTTTTTAACTACAATTTCATGTATGATGAAACATTTAAATAAACATATAAAGCAAATTATTAACAAAAACCAAAGGAAATAATTAAAATTATCACACCTTATTTAAATTACATCCAACATAATGTGATTTATATGGATAGTCTTCCTCTGTATCGATTCCGCCATTTTTGATGATGAACTCAAATGCCTCATTCGTGTTCCCGGGATCGCAATTCTTTTGATAACAATCTAGTAGTTCTTGTTCTGATAATGATATCAATTTTCCTGTAACAATTTTGTTCACCCCTTCTATAGATGCAATTGCAGTAAACGCCCAACAACTGTCTGCTCAGAAGTGCAAATGACACAAGTAACAGATCACATATATATTCATGTATAAGAGAGTGCATACATGAAAGATAAAACCAATATTTTGGATATAATTAATACTATTAATCTTGCCAAGAAGACTTTCCAAATGAGTCATCATCTAACAAATTAATTTGAGAAAAGCAAAATTTGTTCTTCTTCAGTATGCAAGTAATTAAGAACAATATGACCATCCATATGAGACTCTGCCATTTAGGGACGTCCTAAAGTTGCCGTTAAATTTGCATCTAACGACCATTGTCCATTTGTGCATACTATCGAAATGAGACTTAACAGTACATATAACACTCCCTAGTAATACGTACGGAAGCATAGTAACTCTACCCACTACTCTTAAAAATAGCAATTTTTAGATTATGATCAAACAATTGGCAGAAAACGTCCCTGGAATTTAAAAGTTGAGAATATCCGAATAAACGTATACTCTGTGTGTGTATATATAGAAATTAAGTACTTACTACACTGTCTTTGGTTTTTCACTGGGGTGACAGCTCCCTTTTTTCTCCAATCAATGGAGTCAGGCAAAGACTCATGGCCGTTGAAGAGATACCTATTACTCTTCTTGAGGCCCATGTTTATTCCTGGGGGCAGAAACCCTAGATAAGTACTCCGATACTCATCATTGGTGAGATCGGAAAAGACGGTGAGACCGAGAGCGTATGAGTGGTTGCCGGAATTGTGCTCATCGATGTACTTAAGGTTATCTTTGAAGATGCTGTATCTCTTTTCCTTCTCAAAGAGGTCATTGTAGTTCTTATGGTTTTCAACCAGCCAACCTTCATAAAGGAGCTTGATCTCATGCTCAGAGCGATATGCAATATTAGTGGAAAATGAGAGAAAGAGGAAGGAGAGGAAGAGGATGAGTTGTGAAGCCATTGGAGGATTAGTGTGTGGGGAACTACAATAGGCAAGTGTGTGCTTATATAGATTTCTTTGCTTGAGAATCAGTGATGAAGAGATAGTTTTCAAAATTTACATTTAGGATAAATATAACAACATGAATGTCCCATGTGTATTTGTTCACTTAAAAAAAAAAAAAAATTCTCATGCATTAAAGAAGGAATAAAACAAACATCACAAGGATGTTTGGTGCTTTTCTCTTGGATGTAATACGGACCAAGCATGCAACAATTATATATAAATTAAAACTAAAGAAAATTTTTAATATTAAATAAAAAAAAACATGTATGTATTGGAAAAATAATTGATAAGAGTTGTGTATAGAGGTATATATATGTATTTGTTGAATTTATTTATGTTACATGTATTATTACTATAAAGATGTGATGTATGTTTTTCCACGTGAATTGTAGATAGAAAAATCGTCAGATAACTACTTAAATGAAGTATGGGACATGCTAAGCCATTTTCTTAATTTGCTTTGTAAGTCTAATCTCCTAAATGTCCATCATGTACTATAGACAAATAGATCACTTGTGATAATTTTTTTACCTCACTCTGTTCTTGTAGGTGACTAGTGGATCATTTCATTACTTAGCAATTATTGATATCTAATTAAAGTTGTGGCTTGTAGAATGCATTTATGAAAAGTGGGACCAAAGCCCATTTTCAATGGCAATAATGATGAGATAATGCTCTTCTTATTCCATTACTAATGCAATCACCACTGACTTGAGCAGTGCATGCACAGACACAGGATAAAAGCTCAACATCTATGTATTGTACGTAACAACATTGTTTATCACCATGGGTGATAAGTGATACATGTAAAAAAAATCATATCCTCCCACTCCAGAATTATCTAGTAAAAAAATTTATTAATTTAATATAATTGTTGAAATTTTTTAGATATACGACATATAAAAATTTTTCATTACTTTATATGATATCTAATTAGTAAGTTTTTAAAGGATGGATGTATTTCTATATTTATATGTTATTTAATAAATTTTTAAATAAAAGCAATTGTTACTTATTATAAAAAATAAAAAAATAAAAAAATAAAAAAAGCGTTAGCCGATATGTGGCATAATGCTTTTTTCCTTTATTTTTGGAGACATTTTTCAGTGCCCTACCACTACCTAAACACTTCTTGTTCACATAGTTTTTCAACATAAAAATAATAATGAAAATTTGTCTGTATAGCGGACTTATGGTTAAACCTAATTTTATGTAGGTTTATTAAATTTTATTTATTTTATCATAGAATAAAAGTAGGTAGGTTTAAAGTGGCACTCTAACATCAAAAATAAATAGTTGGGAAACGAAACACATCTTAATTAATAATGTATAGATTGTAATTACTCACACCTGCGACCTCAGTATATATATATATATATATATGGTGCTGTACATATATTGGAAGTGGAAGGAAAATGACTGAAGTGGAGAGAGATTATTATTATTTTTTTTTTTTCAACCAAATTAATCAACTTTTTCATTCATATTGGTATATTTTATAATTGATAAAAAAAAAGTTCATTATTGGGCGTGTTGTTATGTTGTGAACTTTTAAAGCTATTATGGATGAGAAAACATCAACTGCAGACGTTTGTAGAAATGTCCACAGTTTAGTATAATGTCAATTAGGGTGCTACAGTGAGACTTAATTATAGATTAGTTGGGTTGATTAGCTTTGGTTTTGTTTGCTGTAGATTTCAAATCTATGAACGTTGGTAGATGATTCAACATATATATATATATATATATATATATATATATATGAGGTAATAATAATAAGGAAAACTTACTTTTTAGTCCTTTAATAGTTTTATTCTTCCCTTTCAGTCCCTCTAACTTTCCACTATACCATTTAGTCCCTCTTTTATTCTGGTCATTTCCTATCAATCCTTGCAGTCAAAACAGTCAGTTAAGGTAGTGTGAATGGTCAAGAATAACCTTACCTCAAAAGCAAAGAGTTGGAGGGGTTTTTCCCTCTATGTCACATATTCTTTTGAAGAAAGGTAAGGTCGAATTCCAAAGAAGCTTCAAATGTCAAAACTTTTTCATTTTTTTTTCCTCCTTCTTCTTCATCTTGTTGCTGAAGCTTCCCGTTTTCTTGTCTTCCTTCGATTCTTTATTGTCCTCCTTATTATTCTCCATCTTCTAGCTAGAGGTTGTTGAAAGAAATTTCTTAGGTTTGTCAACATCTCATCTTTTATTGTCCATCTCTAGAGGCCGTGGAAACAACTTTGTTAGGTTTTTCATCGTCTCATCTTTTATAGTGAGTATGTAGTAACAACCGATAAGCTTTGGAACTTTTTCAAATTCCATGCAAGTGTTCATAATCAATTGAAACCTTTTGTGCATTGGTGCGATATAGAGGAGAAGGGTGTCTGCTTCAATTCACCGTATTGAACTCATAGGAAACAGTCATGGGTGACATATGTGAGTGGTGGGTATTGGACGTTTCTCGGGTAAGGGTGAAGTTCGTGACACCTGACTCGTACAAAACGCTTTGGCCAATTGAGTCGAATGCAAAATTTCAACTTATGTGTCATATATACCATACTTTCAACAAGACTGTCATTAACATCACTATTAATTGAGGATGTGACTGGGTCAGCAGATGGCAACTAGGGTACATTGATTCCATCATAATACACCAATGATAACTAGTGCCGGTTACCTATAATTTGTGTGTTATTATGTATTTAAATGCTTTCATATGTATTAAATTAGTTTTCTATGTAATACCAGTTCTTGCTGTGTATTATCAGTACTTTATGTGTAATATTATGCATTCTTGTGTAATATTATGTGTTTTCGTGTAGTTATTAAGTTTTGTGTGTAATAAACGTTGTTAGTGATATTGTCTGTGTTATGCATTGTCATGCAGGAACTCTTTCTCAACAAGCATGAACACCAATGTCGAAACTTTTCTGTCCCAACATTCTTCGGCCGGGGTGTTCAATATTGCTCAGTCTTCACAAATATTTGATAGATCGACTTTAAAAGTAGGACAACGCTTTGACAATGCACACTAGTTCATAGATTGTCTACGCAACAACGCTATAAGACAAAATTTTGGCTTTACGTTTATAAAAAATGATAAACTTCGGATGACCGTCAAGTGTGCTTCTCTGGATTGCCAGTGGTGCGTGCATGCGTCCAAGGAGGGAAATATAGGCACCTTTCGGGTGAATACAATACAAGCAATGCATAGTTGCGGTGGAGACATTGGTACAACATTGCACCTTAAAGCAAGCAAAAAATGGGTCTCTCACCATGTAATGCAGAAACTGAAGGACGGTTCATTGTATAGAGCTGTTGACATATAGAAAGACATAGTACAAGACCATGGTGTGCGCTTACCACATAAGCATGCTTAGATGGGGAAGGAGGTTGTCAGGGTCTCCATTCATAGTAACGAGGTTAGTAGCTACAATTTTCTTCTCTGTTATGAAGAGAAAGTGGCAGAGATAAATCCCGGTAGTGTTGTCATCATTGAGAATGACGGTGAGCTATTTAAACGCGCTTTCTTCTCATTTCAGGCTTGTTTGTTGGGGTTCAAGCAGGAGTGCATGCCGTTACTTTTTTTGTTGATGGAACTCATTTGCTTGGCAAGTACGGCGGGATTCTGTTAGGTGCAATCGACAAAGATGGCAATGAGGGCATTTTCCATGTAGCATTTGTTGTTGTTGACAACGGAACAAATGAGAATTGGACTTGGTTTCTTACTACTCTCGGGCGGCACTGTATAGTTAAGACGACTATGAGGAAGTTATTACATTCATCTTGAATCAGTCAAGGGTCTTGTCAACGCAGTTGTGAGAGTCTTCCCCTTATCACCACATGGCTATTATCTGCACCATTTGGAGGTCAACTTCATGAAAGCCAATGACAGACTTGGTAAAGCATTGAAAGAACAATGCTGGGCAGTAATTGTCAAAATTGTATATGCATACACATCTAAATAGTTCGATGATGCAGCTAGTGAACTTGCTTCTACTTCGGCCGATGTACACGCTTGGTTGTTACACAAGTCTGACGTTAATCATTGGTCTAACTATTTGTTCAGGGGTATGCAGTGGTGTGAGATCATGTACTCGAATGTAGTGGAGTCTCTCAATGCCTAGATCAAAGAGGTACAACATCTACCAATAATGAGCATGGTTGATTCTATAAGGTTAGCTTAAATCTACAGTTGAGTGCTTTTCTGTGTATTAATAAACATTTATGTGTAAACTCATACATTAGTGTGTAGACCCATTTCTTCCTCTGTACTACTATAGACGTACATGTGTAGATACCAATGTAAATGAATAATAATATTCATACTTGTGTAGTGCGTAATGTTAATATGTAAAAATAGTATATTGCTATGTATTATTATAGGTTCGTGTGTAGGATACTATGTTCATGTGTAATATTATTACTATCTATGTACTACCTATCGTTAATGTGTAAAATAGTACATTGTTA
Organism: Dioscorea cayenensis subsp. rotundata; assembly: GCF_009730915.1. Lineage (NCBI taxonomy): Eukaryota > Viridiplantae > Streptophyta > Magnoliopsida > Dioscoreales > Dioscoreaceae > Dioscorea > Dioscorea cayenensis. The sequence continues at coordinate 25,236,034 of NC_052479.1, read as the reverse complement.
TGTATTATGATATGTTCGTTTGTACAACCCTACGTTAGTGTATAACATTGCTTGGTTTTATAAATTATCTACATTTAATTGCCTTCCCACATATTAACTCCCAGGTTTAAAGTTATGAACATACTAGCTAAGTGGCGTGAAGTGTCGGCTAGGTTGGATACATACATTTGCCCTAAGATACGCAAGAAAGTTGAACAAATTATCGAAGACAGTCGGTTTTTGCGGGTGGGCCGATCCAGCGGTGATACTTACGAAGTGGTTGACAATCACAACAGTGCTGTCAACCTACGGGTCTGTAAGTGGTCTTGCAGGAGATGAGAAGTACATGGACTCCCATACAAGCATGCAAATAGACATAAATGTACACTGCTACATAGACGAATATTTTACCGTAGAATGGTATCGTTGTGTATATACCGAACCAATATACCCTATCCCTAACAGTGACATGTCCTCTGATGATACCTGTGAACTCAGAATGCGGCCATCGATAGCAAAGAAACGACCAGGCCGTCCGAGAAAGAAGAGGATCGAGTCATAGGCCATTTATGTGAGTGATTTACACTGTAGTAGGTGCCACCAAAGTGGACATAATCGTCGATCGTGTAATGCAGTCATTGCGGACTAATAATAAAAAAAATCATTTATTCAGTTATTTTACCTATTGTGAAGTTTTCTACTGTGTACGTGTAGGTGTGTACATGTGTACTATATATGTTTCATGTGTAATTATGTTTCTTACTGTGTAATTGTAACTGTACATATGTAGTATATAGGTTCCCGTGTAATGAAGTGTGTTATTGTATAATGTTAGTTGTACGCATGTAGTTTATACGAAGCCTGTGTAACTAATTTTGTCTATATGTAAATATGTTTGTTCATGTGTAATTACGTTTGTTCATGTAAGTATCTGTGTTGAGTAAATTTTTGCAGTGAGTACCTAAATTTGGTCCTATTTCAGTTTGAGCACTAATATTCAATTTGTATCAAAATAAGCACTAATTTTTAATTTCATTTTTGCGGTGGGGTAATTGGGGATTTCCGGTGATTTTTTTTTGTGACATGAACGCCGGAGCGCTTGCATGGATGCCCTTGGTCCACGTCAGTGACTCGCCAACTCAGCCACTTAACCAACATGGCATTTTTTTCCACGTATGAGGGACACGCCAACTTTCTCTCCCATCAGCCCATTCTTTTCCTCTTTTCTCTCCCGAGAACGATAGCCCTAGATTCCTCACCGCGGTGCGTCAGACGTGCCACCGGTGTCCTTAGCAATATGATAATAGTCATCTTTCCCATCATCCACCAGGGCCCAAAACACAACCACACATCAAACAGAAATACACACAAATGAAAATAACAGGAAGTGAGAAAATCAAGAGAGGGAACCAACATACATAGACCATTGCAGGAAAAATTCTCATAAGATAACAAGAAGTTTTCAAGAAATTTTCCTTTGATCAGATCCAAAAACTCATCTTGATTAAATGAGCATAACAATCATAATAACATAACCCTTTTCTTTCGGAGTTTTTAGGAAAACCAAACACCGCAAGAAATTACAATCAAAACTAACCAATAAATAGACAAAAAAAAAAGAACTTTAATCAAATTGAAGAAATAGAGAAATTTAAAAATAAACATGTCTGCGTGTTCACAAGATCCTTCATGGTAACAGGTTTCCTTCTACACTCATGAAGTGAGTTGACACAACGATCGGTAGCAATAGGGTTACCATTGGGTGCCATTTTGATGGCCGTGAAAGGGTCAAGGAGCTCATTTTCCATGGATCTAACACGGAGAAACTTCAAAGAACAACAGAAAGAAAAAAATGATAGATCAATCCAAGAACACAATCGAGGAAGAAGAGCGAGAGGAGATCAACGGAAGAGCAGAGAAACCCTAGCAAACAACAAGAGAGGAGATCACGTTTATGGTGAAAATCGAATAACTGTTATCTGATTCAAGCAGACGTTAGTGGTGCGTCTGATGTACTGGTAAGGAACTTAGGGTTACTATTCTCGGGAGAGAGAAAAAGAACTAGCTGATGGGAGAGAAGCTGACGTGTCCCTCATATGAAAAAAAGACTACATTGGTCAAGAAGTTGAGTTGGCAAGTCACTGAGGTGGACCAAGGGCATCTACTCAAGTGCTCTGGCCTCCACGTCACAAAAAAAACACCAGAAATCTCCAATTACCCCACCTGAGAAATGTCTAGATAAATATTTTACCTAGAGACAAAATAATTAAAAGATTTATGTACGAACTAAAAACAGCTTTCATGTTTAGTCCTATAGTATGAAAATGTTTTCAACAGTTGGCATCCTCGCCTTTATCTAGATCTTTGCCTTGGTCTGCAATTGGTTCCGCGGTAGGTTTAGCGTCCTCGGCAGTCTCCACAATAGGTTGAGCATCCTGGGTAGGTTGAGTGTTCTCGACAGGCGTTGCGACAGGTTGAGCGTCGTTAGCGGTCTCCTCAGTAGGTTTGGCCACCTCCGCAGACTACGTAGAAGGTTTAGCGTCCTCGGCAACCTCCATGGCAGGTTTAGCCTCCTCCATGGCATCCCCAGCTTTATTAGCGTCCTTCTCCTCGGTGGCATCCTTTGCTATGTTAGAGATATTCGCGACATAGTCGGCCTATATAATTTTTCACCGCATTCCATCCAGCAATATCCACGAGACGTAGCGCAGTCTCAAATATGTGATGTCCTCCCATGGTACATCTAATTATTCTCCATTTCCATTTAGAATTTGCTCTATATAGTGAACACAGAAAACTGGACAATCGTTGCTTTCAAGGGGTTGTTGGGGGCAGTCACACACATGCTCCAAAGGTAGATCTTTGAATTTGTTGTGACCTGTATTAATCTCCACACATAATTCAAAGAGATCCCACTGAAGCATCATATCTCATCATCAGTAACAAGTATATAAAATGGGAAATGTTAAGCGTCAGAGAAGGGCTTAACATGTCAACGACATCTGAGTTATACACAAATGGCTCAAGGGAAGGGTAGTGTCTGTATTTCTCATTCTCCATGTCAAGCATAAGCAAATGATAGTGGCCGTTGAAAATGATGGGCATCAGAATAATCTCAGCATCTTTATGGCCATACATGATATCCTCCATCATGTATAGCACCTGGTCCACGGTGAATTGTGACTTCTACATTACAAGCGCCGGAGGCAGCATAACGATGGCTCATTTCCTGTCTACAAAGGGATTTGCATGCAACTGCTTATGCATGATGAGGATGAGGACGTCGACGACATCATCGAGGACTAGATCTTTGCCTTCGAGGAGGACGTAAATGCTTTCACGAGTTGTAAACCCGTTGTTATCCCTTCAAACTACTGAACTGTAAGCAATAAGAGATCAAATATTACACAGTTATAATATAGGTTACACAGGAACATGTTACAGCTACATAAGAAGTATTTTAATTACACAGGTATAACATATCATACTTAGGTATTAGATATCGCACACAGTTATAAGATATATTACATAGATATAACATATCTTACACATGTATAGCATACTTTACACATAAAAAGTGTACAATACACATGAAGTAGGTATGTTACACAGTTATCATATATTATATAGCTTTTAGACATTAAACACAAGAGGTCAAAATGAATGGGAAACATACATATCAAGACGCTAATCATTGTCGTTTCTTGTATAGAAGATTTCACAAGAGAATAACTTACATGTCAACTTAGGTGTTCAAGTAATGCATAGTGGCTATTTGTTTTAACTGGTTCAGCCTTTTGAAACCTGCATACTTCTTCTTTTATGGGGGAAAACCTGGTGGGGACTTCACTTGTGGCTCATGGTACATCTTCACTTGTTTTAACGAGTCCTTGTAGTTTGTGTTCCCTTGGGTGCGGTTTTCTTTGGTGTAACTTTCTTTGGAGGAGCTCTCTTTGGTGGGGTCTTCCTTATTGGGGTCCTCACTGGAGCTTTCTTGTGTGGAGGCCTCTTCGGAGAAAGTTTGGTAGGGCCAGCTTCAGTTGTGTCTGCCTTAGTCATGTGGCATGTTATGCACCTTGGGGGTATCTCAACTTTACCACCTTCGGCTGTGGAAGTCACTCTAATAGGGGCAGGCGCCAGGCCTCAGGAATAGGTTTTGCATTTAGGGTATTGTAGTAGAAGGTATTTCACTTAGGTGTCGTCGGGATCAGGAAACTCAATGGCCGTTTATGAAGTCTCCATTTCTTGACTTTTATCGAATCAGCCTCTCTAAGACCGCACTACTCGTTTTACCCTTATACTTGAAGAAAGAGAAGGAGAGTGATCCAATTTTTTCGGCTGCAGTGAACTTGAGACAGCTTTCTGCCGCTTTTCATCCTTATCCCTGCACTCGTATAAATGCGCACACAATTCATGAAATTCCTCCAATACGCGCAGCAATAGGTTGGGCACATCATCGTTGTCTCCCTGTGACTAATGACGTGAGAATTTTGGTGGGTTGACTTGGGGGGGGGCATCCTCCCGGGATTGCTTCTTTGTCGGCTCTCGGCTTGGTTTTCCAAGAGATTCCATGGGGGTCTGATTTTCTTCAATAGGTCTGGTTGGCAGGGAATGTTGTCCAGCCCTTTTCTTTCTGTCACACACTTTGGATAACCTCTCAGACCACTACTTTCGAGCCTCCCGCCTGACAATGCTAACTAAATCATTCTCCTCATCATTGGCTGGAACTAATTTGAAGCACTACAAAACTAGTCATATATTACACAGGTAAGTCTTATTATACACATGAAAAAACTTACTATACGCACGAAAGAGTTATTATATACAGGAAAACATGAAAATACACATGAAGATCCGATGGTACACAGAAAACCATTATTATACACATAACAACCATGTTATACACAGAAAAAAGATTATTATACATCGGAAAACAATATTATACACTGAACACCATTCTCATACATAGGAAATAACTTATATCACATAATTTATAAGCATGACGCATAGGTAGATGACAAACTTACTTCTTTCCCTTTAACCGACTTCAACAGATCGGATCAATTGAAGTTGCTTTGATGTCATTGTTTTTCCCATAAAACATTATTCAGGGTGTCCTTCCTAGCCATTGTTTCTTTACATTGCCTATTACCTTATAGAACAATATGATGAGGGCGACAACACACCCTTTCAAATAACCTGTGGTAGTGTAGTTTTCTTTGCACCGCAGTTGTACACATGCCGCCGTCATTAGGAGATCACCCATCAGCCACCTGTGAATGGCATGGGCTCAAGCATAACATCCGAGTGAGGTAAGATCATCAGTGTACTTGACCTCGAATATTGGTGTATTGAGAGAAATGCTGGGGAAGAAGATGGTGGTCATGAAGTGAACCACCAGAAGCTTCACAAATGTCATATCCTCACCATCTTTCTCTCGCACAAGCCTAAATAGGTTGTCTTTAATTGAGTCATGTTAATGCATTTTACTGAGAAATGTCTACTCAAAATCGCATAGGACTCTCTTGTGCTTGAAGGATACAATATCTCCTTCACAGCAAAGGCCGAGAATGAGTGCCACGTCTTCTGCCTTAAATGGCAGTATGCTCTCTCCTATCTTGAAGCGTTGGTTGCGATTATCATACACCTGCAGCAGCGCGTCAAGCACTCCTCTCTCCTGTATGATGGATGCGTCATCCATCAAATGACCAAAAGAAGTTCCTCGGAGTATCTCCCAATGCCGCATGTGCATTTCCTTCCTCAATGTGGAGATCATTTCTACAATATGAGCAAGATAACACCGTGCATTTACAAGCGTTGTCGCCATCTTCTGTTGTGGAAAAAAAAACACAATACATCAATATCTTAAACACAAACACCTTATTTTACACATGAAGACCATATTTTACACAGAAAGCAAAAATAATACACAGTAAAATAGACGAAGTAAATGAGAAACTTAAGCAAATACACATCATGAAATGTCATATTTTACACAAGAAGGAACCAATGCTACACAGGAGATAAACATCCAAACTGTAAATAGAGGAGATAAACATCCATACACCATACATAGCATTATCGTCATCTTGCTTCAACAATCTAGGCATGTGTTCTCAACTCTCGGCTGAGATTTTTCTTGGAGAAACTTCTTCAATGGGTGACCTTCAACGAGAGAACAATGGATTCAGAGAAGACGAAGGACGATGCTCGCGAGAAAGACCACTGCGGGGAAAAGGTTCTCCACCGTGCTTCACTATGATATGTAGAAGACTAACAGTTACACTTGGAGAGAGGGTTTCACGGATCCCAATGGTTTGCAAATCCAACCGTGCGTCTAGCTGTATGTGGTTACCTAGAAGATGGAGGACATTCTTGTCATTTCTGCAAGGCTGGAGAAATTTTTCCACTCAGGGGAGCCCTTTGGTAATTTCCACCGCCAACTAACCCTCCATTTCACACCGTTTGGGGAATTTGGACTGAAAGAGGAAAACCCAATAAAGAAGAACCTTGAAGGAAATAAGAAACATGAGGGATTTATAGGGAAAGTACAACCTTCTCAGGGACTATTAAATACTTTCCACTTATTATTATTATTATTATATATATATATATATATATATTTACTTTACTTTATTTTACTCAAATTATATTTTGTGTTAAGTGTTGATTTTTTTTAGCTACTTCCAAACATCATACGAATAATTTAATTTTATTTAATATTTTTGTATTTATCAAATTTGTTAGAAATTTATTCCATGCATTGATTTTTTTGATATTATTATTTTTTTAAATTATTATATCAGCTTTCTAATTTTGTTAAAATTTATATTTTCATATTTCTAATTTAAAAATTAATCTAGTTAAAAAAAAATACTCAATCACTGAGCAGTTGGTTCCTTCATTTTTCCTCTTAACTCAAATTTAAAGATTGAAGGTTTCAATCTTATAGCTTGTTGTCAATCGATCGATGATTAATCTCAATCATGACCCAATGCACTTTTTTCTTTGTTTTCATTGTAGTTTAAGAACCACCCCTAGATGAGTGTAATGTATTTGTTTATTTATTTATTATTTTGTGCTTTTTATATTCAACATAAAATAATGAAAAATTGTTAAACTCATGGCCTCTTTTTTTACATTTTGGTGCCATACTATTGGGTAAATCCCTCCCCCGACAGTACTGTTCCCACGTACAGGTGTGAAATATGATATAAACATAATTTATTTTGATTTGAAAATAAATTAGAAAGTATATTCTATTTATTAGGAATTCTTTACATAAAAATAAGAGTCTAAAAAATTTTATATTTAAATGGTAAAAAAATTTTAAAAATTTATTATTGATGTTGAGTATAAAGTTTTTATAAAATGTTTGACTTTAAATAATTTCATATTTAGTTGAATATTTTTTATTTTTTATTTTTTAAATTTCGGATTTTTTTTTTTGAAATTTCCTTAAAATTTTTTTAGGTTTATTAAAAAAATAATCTATCTTCAGTTTGAAAATAAATTAGAAATTATATTCTATTTATTAGAAATTATATTCTATTTATTAGAAATTATTTACATAGAAAATAAGGATTAAAAAATTTTGTATTTAAATGGTAAAAAGTTTTAAAGATTTATTATTTGTGTTGAGTATAAAATTTGTGTTGAGTATAAAGTTAAGATTTTTTTTGTTGAAATTTCCTTAGAACTTTTTAGGCTTATTTTTTAAAAAAAGAAAAAGAAAAAAAGAAATTGGGCCCAGCACTGGCCAGGCACTAGCCAAAAGTCACCCTTGTTTTGACACCATGATTGAATTATTTCATATCACATTTAATGGTTTTGTCTCAAGTTTAGTTCTAATTATAAACTATTTCAAGTACTTTTAATTCTTTATCTTCATGTTTCTTTCCTTGTCTTGGTTCACTCAGTGCAATTGGAATCTAAAATTAATTAGAAGATGATAAATTGACATGCTTCTTACCATATAGATTGATCATTAATCAATCATTAATGGCCCTTGTTTTGTCTTAAAAAAGTTTATTTTTCAAGTGACTATGTATATATAATACTTTGTTTAGATTCCATGTGGATGCATCCATGGACTTATAATCAATTTGATAGATAAATAATTTGGTTTATAGCTGATTTTGTTAATGGGTACATAAAAGAATTTTTTTAATGAAGAGCAAAACAGAAGAGAATTTGAGCAAAATATCCAACCCTTCGTATTTTTTTCACCTAATGTAATTATTTCAATAAATTTATTTTATAATTATTTAAATTTTAATATTAATAAAAAAATTATTTTATTAATAATTTTCAAATTTCAAAGAAAAAAATTGCTTACCTACCCTTATAAAACTAGAAAACTGCTAATCTCAAAAAACTTCTATTTTACTTTTGTCTTTATATATATATTTTTCTCTCTGCATGTATATTTTAGCTTTGAAAATGAAATTACAAATTTTATTTTATGAAAATATATTACTTTTTTTTCTTTTAGTTGTCCAACATGATTTTTTTAAAATAAAGTAATTAACTTTGGAGTGTTAATTTGGTTCATGGAACTCGATTGAAATAAACGTAATACTTTTATGGAGATATAAATGTAATACTTGTTTCAGTTTTGGTGCTTGGATGATAAACATGGTGTATGAAAGTAAGATGTGATCATGACAAAGTTATTTATTGATCGAGAAAATTATATATATTGTTAGAGTGATATGTTAGATGTATATTTTTTTGATGTATGTACATTGTGTATGTATATGTGTATATACATACTTATAGTTATATTTGTATATTTATTTGTTCTATAAATATGACCCAAAGGGGTCATCTATTGTGGGCTGGCTAAATACATATCCTCTTCTTCTAACAGGTATCAGATGCCGGTCACTGGCCGATCTCGCCGGACAGTTGATCCGTTTGTTTTCTGTTGCTCTCCAACGAGCATTTTGTTTTGTTTCTTCTTGATTGCTTAGTTCATTATGATATTCTTGCCTTTCGTTACCACAATCACCTGCGCTGACCACAGGCACCCATCCGCGCCGGACACGTCTCAGTCGCTTCCCTCCCGCCGCCGCACTCATCACCATTACAGCTTATGTTTACTTTTTAGTTGGTCTTTGCTTCACTTGGGAGGCATTCTCATGCTTTGTGCTTATAGTTTGGAGTTTGGGTGGTAGTGCTCACAGCCACCTCCTTCGTTCTCTTCGTTAGTTCTCTCGTGCCGGATTACATCGCCGGAACGTCATTGGTGATGGTGTCATTGGCCAGCTGGTAATTATCTCCATCGCTGCTTCCTCCCTGTCTCTCGCTTCTTTGTTCCAAGGTTGCCACCAGATCATCACTGCCTCATCACTGTTTCTTCATTCGCTTCTTTGTCCTGAGACCATCACTGCTTCCTCGCCGCTCGTTCCTTGTATCTTCATCTTCTCCACCGACGATCAGGCGACTTCCATTGTTTCCCCGACCAGACGACCAACACGAACTCCCACACACGGAATTTTCACGATTGAAAGTCTTGAGATTTTAATTTTTGTGTTTGTTTTGATTCTCAGTACGAATATCTATATAATATATAATATATATATAAATAAATAAAAAAAATCCTTCGTTTTTTTATTCTCTTCTTATCTTTGACATTATCTATTATTATATATATATATATACATATCTTATATTAAAAAAACCGATTCTGTTTCATACTTTATTACTAGCATCTAATATTACTTAATATTCCTACATTACCCAAAAAAAAAAAAATGGCATCAACTTCGTCTGCTCCACATTTCTTAGCTCTAGTCGATATCAAACCAAACGGCTCTAATTACCAAGAATGGTTTACTACTGTTCGCATCGTTTTACTTGGTATGGATCTACTTGGCCATGTTGATGGTACCTCTCCCCAACCCTCCACTCTTGATACATCATGGACTCTTGCTGATCGTCGTACCATTACCATTATCTGTCAGTCTTGTGAGATTGATGTCCGTATGGAAATTGGACATCTTCCCACTGCTCATGCAATGTGGAAACACTTAGCTCATATGTTTGAGCATTCCAGCTCTGCTCGTCAGTATGCCATTTTACAGGATCTTACTCATATTCAGTAGCGTGAGCGTTCCGTTAGAGAATATGTCACTGACCTATGGTCCTTATGGCGTTAGATTGATTCATTGGAGACATCCACATGCCTACGGTTCTGTATGTTCTCTTGATCGCTGGCACTGTCGACTCGGTCACTTGTTTAGTTCTCTCCTGAAACTCTTAACAAGTTCAGGTAATCTTGGTTCTATTTCTTCCCTTCCTCCACATCCATGTATGGGTTGTAAGCTTGCTAAACCCACTGCTCTTCCTTTTTCTTCACGAGAATCTATTTCTGAATCTACTTTTGATCTAGTTTATTCTGATGTTTGGGGTCCTGCACCCTTCTCCTCTCTTGGTGGTTTCTTTTATTACATCTCTTTTGTTGATGATTTCTCGCGTTATACCTGGCTTTATTTAATGCATTCCCGATCGGAGGTTTTTGCTATTTACTCTCAATTTACGCAAATGGTATATACTCAGTTTGGTAAACGCATTAAGATTTTTCGCTCCGATGGGGCACGCGAGTATCTCTCTACATCCTTTCGCACATTACTTTCCACTCACGGCACTCTTCCACAACAGTCCTATCCTTATACACCTGCTCAGAATGGTGTCGCTGAGCGTAAAGATCGTCATATCTTAGACACTACGCGTGCACTTCTTTTTTCCTCTTCTGTCCCTCAATCATTCTGGGATGAAGCCATTCTTGCATCCGTCTAACTCACCTTATGAGCGTCTATGCTCCCTTCCTCCCTCCTATGGTCATCTTCGCACGTTCGGCTGCACATGTTGTCGGTGGGTCTATCGAGTCAAGACCCGAGCCGATGGTATTATTGGTCGCCACAAAGCGCGTCTTGTTGCTCGTGGTTTTACTCAGGAGTATGGCATTGATTATGAGGAGACATTTGCTCCTATGGCCAAATTGACTACTGTTCGCCTTCTTTTTGCTATTTCTGCTGCTCACCAGGCCACATCATCAGTTAGATGTGACCAATGCCTTCTTATATGGCGATCTCTCTGAGGATGTTTATATGACTCCTCCTCCTGGTTTCTCTCATCTTTCTCAGCATGTCTGTCCTATTTGCCGAGCTATCTATGGACTCAAACAGGCTCCTTGTGCCTGGTTTGAGCGGTTTCGCAATGTGGTTCTTACTCTTGGTTTCACCTAGAGCTCTTATGATTATGCCCTCTTCACTCGGCAAACTTCTTGAGGCATCACCATTCTACTTCTTTATGTTGACGATATGGTTATCACTGGTGATGATGTCAATACTGTTCTTTCTTTGAAACAACGGTTACACACCGAATTTCAGATGAAAGATCTTGGTCCTTTTCGTTATTTTTTTGGCCTTGAGGTTGCTTATTCTCATCGAGGTTACTTGGTGTCTCAACACAAGTTCATATCTGACATTTTTCAATGAGCTGATATTACTGATCTTCGCACTGCCTTTACCCCTATTGAGTTCCACCACCGTCTCTCCTCTTCTGATGGAGAGCCTCTACCTGACCCTACTCGCTATCGTGCGTTTGTTGGTGCTCTTGTTTATCTGACTATTACTCGACCTGATATTGCATATGCTGTTCGTGTTCTTAGTCAATTTGTGAGTGTTCCTCGCTCTACTCATTACGTTGCCCTTTTACGAGTTCTTCGTTATCTTCGTGGCACTATATCTCGCTCTTTACTTTTTTCTGCCATATCTTTTCTTGAGTTGCGCGCCTATTGTGATGCTGATTAGGCAGGTGATGCATCTGATCGACGTTCTACTATTGGTTTCTGCATTTTTCTTGGAGATTCTCTTATCTCTTGGAAAAGCAAGAAACAATCTACGGTTGCTCTTTCTACTGCTGAAGCTAAGTATGGTGCTATGTCTTCTACTGCTAAGGAGGTTCTTTGGTTGCGACAGATTTTGATGGACTTTGGTGTCTCTATCTTTGCCCCTACTCCTATACATTGTAACAACCAGAGTGCCATCAAAATCGCTGCTAATCTTGTCTTTCATGAACGTACGAAAGCATCTTGAGATCGCTCTTCACTTTGTTCGTCATCATTATATTGCTGGCAGTATTATTCTTCCTTATGTTGCCTCTACACAGCAGCTTGCTGATATTTTCACTAAGGCACATACAGTCTCTCGGTTTCGGTTTCTGATTGACAAACTCTCGGTTTATGACCCACTGTGAGTTTGAGGGGGCGTGTTAGAGTGATATGTTAGATGTATATTTTTTATGTATGTACATTGTGTATGTATATGTGTATATACATACTTATAGTTATATTTATATATTTATTTGTTCTATAAATATGACCCAAAGGGGTCATCTATTGTGGGCTGGCTAAATACATATTCTCTTCTTCTAACATATATAAATAGAGGACTCATCATTTAGGATATTCTTATATTTTTAATTTCAGGGACATTCACAATAGCCATTGGATTATCATCCAATGGTTAAAATTCATTTATAAACAATATTAAACAGTTCTAAACAATGTTGCACAGTAGTACATAGTGATTTTGTATAGTATTTATGTAAATAATAGCCGTTGGATGATCATTCAATGACTATAAATAAACATCTCTAGTCAACAATAATCTGTGTATCTATGTAGATGACTTAAACCCCACACACACAGATATATATATATATATATATTATGCATATTTCACTTTAAATATTGATCTAGTTTTTTCTCCCTTGGTTAAACATTAAGTAATTTAAATGGTGGTGAGGTATATATGTCCCTGTCATTTGATCGCCATTGCGATGGTCTATTGGCATAGGAAATTTTGCATCTATGAAATTAATTAAACTTACTAATTAAATATTTAGGAAGTCTTGAGAGCTTGTTGTCCTACATATAGTCTCACGGCCATTGATGATCTAATGCTCTTTCCTTATCTTTGTGTCACATTTTAAGTAGCCAACACTGAGATGACTACATGATTGTGATATTGCATAAATTATTTTCTTTAGTGCTTTGATCACTTGCAGTAGTTCAACACAAAGTATTCAAAAATTATCATATAATACACTTAAGTGCATTTTAACCTTTTCTCTCTTTAAAAAAGTTCTTTGTAGAGATTTTTTTTTTTTAATTTAGTTTTTTCATTCATTGACTTTAATATTTAATTAAGTTTTTAATTCCTCTCTTCTCACCAATTATCCTCTTTAGAGGAGAGATCAAGAAATTTTTATTGTAGAATTTTTTTTTTAATTTAGTTTTTTCATTCATTAACTTTAATATTTAATTAAGTTTTTAATACCTCTCTTCTCACCAATTATCCTCTTTAGAGGAGAGATCAAGAAATTTTTTAGAGATAAATAGTAAATATGTTTGATTGTGTTTTTTTTTTTATTTTTTTATTTCATCACACTTGTGCTCATTTATTTTTGGCTTTTTTTAAATATTACTTTTTTTAAATTATTTATCAAAATAGGCAATTTTACAAATATTTATCAAAATAGTATTTTTATTTTTTAATATTAAACTTTAGTTTTTTTAATAGTTATGGTTCCACTAGTTTTTTTAATATTACAATTTTATTTTATTTTTTAAAAATGTAGATTCCACTAGTTTATTAATATTAAATTTTAATTTTTTAAAACTGGAATGGGTCCTATTAGTTTTTTTAATTAAAAACAATTTTATACTAAAACTCTTATAATTTCATAAAATTTTTTATAACTAGGTTTATTCCCACTTCTACTCTAATTTTTTATAACAATTTTACGCTAAAACCCTTATAATTTCATAAAAGAGTTTCAGGTTATGTCAAATGAAAAATATTGGGACTCCTATAATGGTCCACGTCTATATGCTGATCGTATAATGCGAAGATCATCTTAGGGCGCCCAAAATCTATAAAAATTTGTAATGAGATGGACATAAGGGAGGGCGGTTAGCCAAAGCATTGATGTCTATGTCGTAATGAAGGTCATAGTCATCGAAATTGTCCGAATGTAGCTAGTCAAAGTCATATGTCATAATATAATTTAAATATTGTACTTGTTGAAATATTTTATAATATATGTAATTGTTTTCGTTCATTTAAAATACCACAATGCTTTGGCTGACCAGCCCTCCCTTATGTCCATCTCATTATGAATTTTGGTGGATTTTGCGCACCCTGAAGATGGTTTTCACATTGTAAGATCAGCGTATAGACGTGGACCATTATAGGGGTTCCAGTATCTCTCATTTAACATTCGTTGAAACTCTTTTATGAAATTATAAGGGTTTAGTGTAAAATTATAAGGCTTTAGTGTAGAATTGTTATAAAAAATTAGAGTAGAAGTAGGAATAAAACTAGTTATAAAAAATTTTATGAAATTATAAGGGCTTTAGTATAAAATTATTTTTAATTTAAAAAAACTAGTAGGACCCATCGCATTGCATTTTTTAAAAAAATAAATTTTAATATTAAAAAACTAGTGGGACCTGATTTTTTAAAAAAATACAAATTTTAATATTAAAAAAAACTAGTGGAACCACAACTATAAAAAAAAAACTAAAATTTAATTTAAAAAAAAAATAAAAATGCTTATTTTGGTAAATAATTATAAAAATACCTACTTTAGTAATTAATTAAAAAAAAAACAATATTTAAAAAAGTCTTTATTTTTATACTATTTTTATTTAATTTTTATTAGCACTAATTGGTAGAGTAGAAGTCGATGCACTTCTCAAGTCCATTATAACTTGCCTACCAAACATACCAAAAGCATTGAGAATTTCTTATAGGTCATAATTCCTCAAAAATATTAATCAAATACTATATATAATGTAGCTTTTCTTAATTTTATAAAAACATCTATTATGATCAATTAGGCCCATTTTGATCATCTCATATTAGGCCCTTTTTTTTTTCTTTGAAAAAACATGGATAATTTTTTTTTTCACTCATGTAATTGGTTCCTAATTATGGACTATTTAGTATTTAATTCCTCATCTTCATGTTTCTTTCCTTGTTTTGATTAAATCCACGTAACCACAAATTTTACCTGAACTCTAATTAAAGTTAATGAGAAGATGATTTTTTATTATAGTTGTATGTATTTAGATTGATTGATCATTACTCAGTTATTAATGTGCTAGCTTGTCTTTTTCTTTTTTTGGTATAAAAGCATGTATTTTTTTGATATTCATAAACCAGTAACTAATGCTTTATTTATAGGATCCAATTAATTAATTATCAAGTTTTGAAGTGTGAGTGTCATTATATATATCTCTATATATATAGTTATGAATGATGTGGATGTCATATGTTGGTTTTCATATATATATATATATATATATATAAATACATTTTAGAAGAACAACAAGAGGAGAGTTTTAAAATTTAAATTTTAAAATATTTTTAATTTTAATCATTATAATTAAATCAAGATAAAAAATTTTCAAACAATCTACACATTGAAGCCATTTGCATTGTGTTGCACTTAAACTTTTCAAAATATTACTGTATTTTCTTTCTCTCATAATTAAATTTATTCTGAACTTAATTTTTTCAAATAATGATCATCAAAGCGTAAGCTTTTGATGTGATTTTATTTGACGCAAACACTCAAAATAGATAAGGACATGAGAAAATAACATAAGGTGGGCAACATAACCCATACGATATTACTAATAAGCACCACCTCTTTTATTTTCCACATAATTATATATCTTCTCATGCAGTGGCCATCTTGCCTTCAGCCTCAGTTTTAGACCATTCTCCATGAGTGTTTTTCAGTGCCTTCTCCTCAAGCAGGTTGTAGTTGTTCTATATATTTTGAAACAACAAGCAACATATATAATTAATCAGTATATATATATGTAATAAGCTAAAAGATGATGCATGGAACAAATATGTTTAATTTTCATTAATTAAAGTATTGAAAGAACATGCATTCACAAATTTAATTCAGTATTTACTTTTAATGTGAAATAGAGATGGAGGAGATGAAGTGAAAGCAAAATTTCTTATTACCTTCACAGGATAACTAGGTAGTAAAGCAATGCCACATTTGCCTTCTGCAGTACCAGAATTACGTTGAATTCTTACGTATCCATTCTCTCCCCATTTTTCTCCCCATGAGTTTTTAATGATCCAGTAATCATCACCATTTTCACTCCCATAACCTACTAAAGTGACACCATGATCTAATTTTGTCCCACAACTTCCTTTGTATATACCCTGCATCAAGAATTAAAAAAAGACATAATGATCCATCCGATATACAAATATCTTGAATAATCTCTACACTCATATAATACTAGATTACTAGTCCCATATTTCTAAAGATGGTACAATTTCTAAATATAGCATATTCAAGAAATAAAAATGATTCCCAACTATCAGCTGTAAGATGAACTAGAGACTCTACTATTATATTAAAATACAAGCATGATACCAATTTTACACTGTCCTAATGTACTAAAATTCCAAAATTTCCACATACCAAAACATATACATTAGGAGTAATGCAAAAGAAGATGTATGAATATGCTTATATATATATATATCATGAGGTATATAATTTTGATGTTATGCAGTATTTGTTTGAAGCCTTTATAACTTTTTAGTACAATAACAAAAGGAAAAAATTTACTTGAGAAGCTAATTACCGATTGGTAAAATCTGAAGTCATCTGAACTAGAATCGATTGCAACACTGATTGGTTGATGGGCAACAGCCTTCTTCATGCTATCCTCACTAGAGCTAGGAACATTCTCATACCCATCAATGGAAACAACTGTTCTTCTTAGCTACAAATTCATGCATGCATGATAACACGCCTTTATATATAGACATAAGAATAATGGTAGTAAAAAGTTATGAAAACAATGAAAAATATGGATATATATATATATGATAAAACCTTATTCCTATTGCATCGTGCATAATAACCTCTGTATGGATAGTCCTCCTCAGTATCAATGCCACCATTTTTTTTGATGAACTCAAAAGCTTTGGTCATCAACCAACCTTGACAACTCTTTCTAACACAATCTACTAACTCTTGTTCTGATAATGATATCAAGGTTCCTGTAACAATCTTGTTCAGCCCTTCTATTGCTGCAATTGCAGAGAATGCCCAACAACTACCTGCTGACAAGTTAAAATCACAAATTACCACCAAGTAATTAATGAAACATGAGAGAAATAATTAATAAGAAAATTACTTATGTGCCTTCTATAAATTAATGATATTGATATGGACTCCTAATTAGGTGATAGTTTGGTATACAATACCAAGTGTATCTGATACTAAATAAGCAATTCATAGCTGATTTATTAGTTTTTAATATTACTATCCAGTACTTGTATCATTACTTTTGAAATGTTTTCCTTTGGTAAAATGAATTCTCTGTGTAGGTATTTATTTATTTATTTTAATACAATTAATGATCAATAAAAATTCAATTGCTTGAATTTATATGATCAAGTCTTTAATATCTTTCGACCTCTCCTTCTTTCAAATATTATAAAGAACATTACATACCACATTTGAGTTGGTTCTTGACACCAACAACAGCTCCCATGTCTCTCCAATCAATGGAATCAGGCAGTGTTTCATCACCATTAAAGAGATACCTATTACTCTCCTTGAAGTCCATGTTCTCACCGTTGAACCGATTGAAATCCTAGATACATATTCCGATACTCATCATTGGTGAGATCAGCGAAAGACGTTGAGTGTGAGAGTGTATGAGTGATTGCCGGCATTGTGCTCATCAATGTACTTGAGGTTATCTTTGAAGATGTTGTACCTCTTTTCCTTCTCAAAGAGGTCATTGTAGTTCTTATGGTTTTCAACCAGCCAACCCTCATAAAGGAGCTTGATCTCATGCTCAGAGCGAGCTGCATTAATGGATAGGTAGAGGGAGGAGAAGGAAAGCAAGAAGACGGAGAGGAAGAGGATGAGTTTCGAAGCCATTACTGGAAGGGTAGTGTGTGGGAGAGTGGAGAAGATAAGTGGTGTTTATATAGACTATGAAAGCAAGAGCTGAGGGTAGTGTGGATCATCCCTTTGATTAATTTAGTACGTTTAAATAATTAGAAGAAAAATGAAACATGTGGTAAATTTTAAAACCAAAACAAAAAACAACCACAACTTATATGGGCAGATTAAAGGTTGAATCTATGGGTCGCTAGTATTATTGTAATACTGTACATGTAGTTGTGTATATATAATATTATATAAAAACTGTATTATATTTTTATCCATGATCATTTGACAAGGGGGAAAGAGAGTTTAAATTTTTATTGCTTCCTAAGGTTGATCCGGAGATGATGATAATTACTACGTTAATGACTGTAATAATATATTCATGAATATATATCTCAACGTGGAACAAGGAATTAAACAATCTTTAACTAGGATGATTTTCATTGAGAATGAGCTCAAAAGAGCTAGAGCTGTGGTGATAAAAGTTATGTGGAGATAATCTTTCAAGGTTTTGATTTGATGACAATTGATAAGGGGGTTTCAAGATCAATAAGCTGCAGTGTGGATACTTAGATAAAATAAACCTCATGGATTTAAAAGCTCCATTATCTCCAAAATCTTCTACAAAAGTCACAATGACATATATTTACACATACAACATATCCAAGAAGAACAGATTTTAAAAACTTAAACTAACTAAAGATAAATATAATCCTAATATATTTTAACATTGGTCTTTAGGCAAGCCAGAGATACTGTTCGGCAATTATGATAAATATATATATATATATATATATATATATATATATATGTGAGCATGGTCATGGTGTACATTAATTGAAGATCGAATTATTGGTTATTCGTAACCTACAGGAGAATTTAGAGGATTGGATTCTATACTCATTAATCTGGTTGATTAGCTTATATATTAATCGTTCACTTTGGAAAGAAACTCCACTAAAACCTGGTGGTAACTTTTGAAAAGTTACTTATGATTAATCTTTGTGTTTTATTTCTTAAAACGTATTCTATCTGTTACTTAAATGGTATTAGTTATATATTTTATGAGAGGAGGAAAAATATTGTTAGAATTTGTGACTTGAATCCCATTTGACCCAACTCAAAAAACTCACAGGGTGATATTATATAATTTTTAAATTATAATTTTTTCTTAGAGATTTATGGTAGCAGCAAAAAGTTTGGACAATAAGTTTGGATAATAACCCTAATTGTAACATTAGGTTACCTATTAAAAAATATTTTAGGATTTTGTCATGATAATAAATTTTGCCGCCACTATTGTACTCAATTTTTTAACAAAAGTAGAATAAACTTTTTCTGGCACATGTTGTGTTTTTCTTTTAGGTTTTCATGTAAATAATTTAGTGCTGTTTATTATTATTTATTTATTTATTTATTTCAAATATTCATTAGGTTGGAGATGACACACGTAATAAGTTGATGGGGCCATGAAACTACTGTTTTGTTAAGAAATCAGTGTAGGGAAGTGGAAAGAGATGTTTCTCCAACCAAATTATTTACTTTATGTGTCTCTTTTGATGCAAACCTCAACTTTTTCTTTCATATAGGCTCCACTAAAAAGTATTTGTATTATTGATAGAAAAATTCATTAACATAAGATAAAGTTATCATGAATGTAGAAGAAAGTTTATGGTTTTATGGAAGCTCCTTTCGTATGAATCATGTAATAGAAATATTCTCTAATAATTGATTATTTGAAATGTTAGTAAGAGGATGAGTTGTGAGGCCATTGGAGGATTAGTGTGGGGAAATAATTACACAAAGGCAAGTGTGAATATACACACTATATAGTTTTTCGAACTTCTTTACAGGACAAAGACAATCATAAGAATATCTGATGCCTTTTTATTTAAAAAAAGGCAAGTGTGTCCTAATTAAAGGGCTGTTAAGTCAGTTACAGGGAGGGCACGTGAGTAGGGGGATGAAGGCAGCTGACATGGATGAATCTTTATCGTCAAGACAGAGAAGTAAAAGAAAAAGGTGGAGGAGTTGTAGATTCACGGGTTATGTTACACCTGATGATGTGGCAGTGGAGAGGGTTTTGAATGGCCAGGCAAAAAGGTGTTAGTTATGCTATCAGGCTCCTATTGGTTTGAGAGGGGAGTTTGTTAAAGGAGGCTAGCAGTATAAAAGTGAGGGAATGGAGAAAGAGAGGAGTTAGCGAAGAAGCAGAGAAACATTGGGCCTGTTGGTTGATCTCCGGCGATCGTCTCCCGCAATCAATGCAAGAGGGAAGTTAATCCCGTATATCTTAGTATTTCAGTTTGTAATCACTGGATCTATAGCTCAGTGAGTAGAGTAATTTCATTTGGTGTTTGGCATGTTACTGTTCTGAGATCTGTTGAGATGATGATGATCTGAATGTTTTGATGGTGGATTTATGCTTATCTGTTGTTGGATTAGTGTTTCTTCAGTTGAATTGTCATTAATTTGATGATCAATTAGATTTGGAAGAGATTCTGAGAATTGAGTTGGTTGTGAACTAGTTTTTATAGTCAGGAATCAATTAATTCACTACATTTTGGTGCTTTCATTGAGAGTAATTCTGTACAAATTTTTTCTCTATGGATGAGAATACTAGGATGAAAGAATTAGCTTCGAAAGTGGACATTATTATGATTGTGATGGAGCAAAGGATCCAAAGGGAGGATAGGATGATGGCAGCAATAGAGCAAAGTGATGAGAGAATGAAGATGTTAGAACAATCATTGATCAATCTGCCATCTATGATGGAGACTCGATAGAGATCAAAAACAGTGGGACTTGAAGGACTAAATTCTGCTGAGCATTTAGAGATTCGAGAGTTGGAAGATAGTATGAAGTCACAATCACCCTATCCTAGATCGGTCAGAGTAGACTTACCAAGATTTGAAGGAGAAAATGTATTGTAGTGGATTTTTCAGATTGAAGGATTCTTCAAATACTATGGGGTGAATGATGCAAGTCGATTGGAGATATCTTCTATTCATTTTGATGGATCTATGGTGCCATGGTTTTAGATGTTGGAAAAAGAAGGGAAAGTAACAACTTGGGCATCTTTGGTGGAAGCATTGGAAGATAAGTATGGCCCTACTATATTAGAGAGTCCTGAATATACTTTGTTCAAGCTGATGCAAGAAGATCCAGTTGAAAATTATTATACCACTTTCACTGAATTGGCTAATAGGTGATGGAATAGCTCCATATAAAATGTTAGCTTTCTTTATAAGTGGCTTGAAGAAGGAAATTAAAAGGGAAATCATTCTCTGGGAGCCTACTTCTTTATCTAAGGCAGCTAAATTGGCAAGGATTTTTGAAGAGAAATATGTGCATGTGAACAGATCTGGGGTTAAGAAAATGAGCTATATACCAGACATTTCTTCTGTGAAGGTGGCTAATCCTGGAATTAAAGCATTACCTACACCAAACTCTCCTTAGAATTCACAATAGATAATTCCAGCTCCTTTTACTCTTCAAGGAGAATCAGTTTTAATAAGATGCAGCTTAGGAAAGCAAAAGAATTGTGCTTCAACTGTGATGGAAAAATATACTCCAACACATAA
Organism: Dioscorea cayenensis subsp. rotundata; assembly: GCF_009730915.1. Taxonomy (NCBI): domain Eukaryota; kingdom Viridiplantae; phylum Streptophyta; class Magnoliopsida; order Dioscoreales; family Dioscoreaceae; genus Dioscorea; species Dioscorea cayenensis. Next base: position 25,214,450 of record NC_052479.1, on the reverse strand, counting down.
GTGCCAAAACAAGAGGTTGTTATTGTTGAAGTGGGATGAGGAGCCACCTGATTCTAAAAAACATGATTCCAATGATTTTTTAGTGGAGTTGGAGCAAAATTCAAATGACAAAGAAGAGAATGATAGTCCAAAATCTTCTCTGAATGTAATGAACAGTGCTATAGTTTCAGGAACTATGAGGTTTACAGGTCAAATACAAGGGCAAGCAGTAAAGGTATTACTTGATGGAGGAAGTGATGATAATTTTATACAGCCCAGGGTTGCAAAATTCCTGAAATTGGAGGTACAACCAACTACTCCATTTAGAGTTTTAGTTGGTGATGCAAATTCCTTACAGGTGGAAGGCAAAATTGATCAGTTGAAGATTAAAATCCAGGGAAATATTCTAATATTTCCTGTTTACCTACTGCTAATAGCTGGAGCAGAAGTGATCATGGGAGCAGCTTGGTTGGCAACAATTGGAGCTCATGTTATGGATTGCCGAGCACTTTCATTACAGTTTTTCTTAGATGGGAAATTTGTCACTATGTTGGGTGAAAAAGAAAATGGTCCTCAATCTGCTTCAATTCATCAATTGTTCAGATTAAATTCAGTGAGGTCAATTGCAGAAGGTTATCAGATTACAGTGGAATAGGCTGAAAGAAATAAACAGAAGTCTATCTTACCATTAGAATCTGCAGTGATTGAAGAAGATTCTAATGAAATGTCTGATCCTTTTATTGAAGTGCCTGATAATTTGAAGCATATATTATATAAGTATCAAAAGGTGTTTGATATTCCTAGAGGGTTGCCACCATCAAGGTTATGTGATCATAGGATTACACTGCAACCAAACTCTGGGCCTGTGAAAGTAAGACCCTACAGATACCCACACAGCCAAAAGATTGAAATTGAAAGAATGGTGGAACAGATGCTTCAAGAGGGGTTGATCGAGCCAAGCAATAGCCCATTTTCTTCTCCAGTAATATTAGTGAAAAAGAAGGATGGCTCGTGGAGATTCTGTACTGATTATTAAGCATTAAATGCAATTACTGTGAAAGATGCTTTCCCTATTCCAACTGTAGATGAACTTCTAGATGAGTTGGATAAAGCTAAATTTTTTTTTCTAAGTTAGATTTAAGATCTAGCTATCATCAGGTGTTATTACACAAGAATGACAAATTCAAAATAGCATTCAAAACTCACCATGACCACTTTCAATGGGTAGTAATGCCTTTTGGGCTTTCAAATGCCCCAGCAACCTTTCAATCTCTGATGAATGGAATATTTCACTTTGCTATGCGCAGATATGTTCTCATATTCTTTGATGATACATTGATTTACAACAGAGATTGGAACAGTCACTTGAAGCATGTGGAGGCAGTGTTAATTACCCTATTGAACAATCAATTGTATGTAAAACTATCAAAGTGCAGTTTTGGGTTGGGGGAGATTGAATATCTTGGGCATACAGTGTCAGCAGAAGGTGTTAAAATGGAAGCATCAAAGGTAACAATTATCACAAATTGGCCATCACCAACCAATATTAAGCAGTTGAGTGGCTTCTTGGGGTTGAGTGGTTATTATAGGAGATTCATCATGAACTATGCAAGCATAGCTCAACCACTCACAGATTTCTTAAAAAAAGATAATTTTCAATGGCCTGCATTAGCATAGGAATCATTTGAAAATTTGAAATAAAAAATTGTATCAGCACAAGTCTTCAGATTACCAGATTTTTCTAAGGTCTTCATCTTAGAAACTGATCCCTCAGGGAGTGGAATAGGGGCAGTGTTGAGCCAAGAGAAACATCCCATAGCATATTTTTCAAAAAAATTAACTACAGCTATGTAGAAGCAGTCTGCATATGTGAGAGAAATGTTTACTGTTACTGAAGCTGCTAGTAAATTCAGACACTATTTGGTTGGTCACAAATTCATCATTAGGACTGATCAAGAAGCCTTAAAACACATGTGTTAGCAGACCATACAAACCCCAAAACAACAAAGATGGCTGCCTAAATTACTAGGGTATGGCTTTTCTATTGAGTACAAACCTGGTAGAGAGAATATTCCAATAGATGCACTATCTAGAAGTCATTTATAGGTTCTATCTTCAGTGAATTACCCTTTGATATCACAAATTCAAGAAGTGCAACAGCAAGATACATTTTGTGTAAGTTTAATCATAGCAATACCGCAAGGCCGGACTGTGGATACAAAATTCTCTGTGAAACAAAATATCTTATGGCATAATGGGAAAATCGTGGTGCCAGATAATAATGTTCTTAAACAACAACTATTACAAGAATATCATTCATCAAGACTTGGGGGTCATGCAGGTTCTCTTAGAACTTTTGCTCGTCTGGCATTACAGTTTTATTGGAAGGGTCTTTCAAAGGATGTACATGAATTTGTCAAAGGTTGTATAGTATGTCAAAGGGCAAAGAGTGATCACACTCATCCAAAGGGATTATTACAACCTTTTCCAATTCCACAAAGGATTTGGGAAGAAATAGCAATGGACTTCATTTTAGGGCTTCCGAATGCAAAGGGTTTTACTGTCATCATAGTGGTGGTGGATAGATTGTCAAAATTTGGCCACTTTATTCCTATGAAGACAGATTTCTCTAGTATCTCAATGGCTACAACATTCATTTAGAACATTGTTAAGCTACATGGAGTTCCAAAGTCCATAGTAACTGATAGAGACAAGGTTTTCCTTAGCAGATTTTTGGACCTCTCTTTTTCATGCCATGGGGACAACATTATCTATGTCCACTGCTTATCATCCACAGTCGGATGGTCAATCTGAAGCATTGAACAAGTGTTTGGAGATGTATCTCTGATGTTTTGTTTTTGAAAATCCAAGACAATGGTTGGAGTTACTTCCATGGGCACAATTCTGGTATAATACATTATACCACACTAGTGCAGGCATGTCACCGTTCTACATTATGTTTGGAAGAGAACCTTCATCCTTGATCACTTATAATTCTGCTGACAAAGATCCTCCAGACATTGCCTCTTTGTTGCAACAATGTGATCTGGACTTATAATAATTGAAGCAGAATTTGGGGAAGGATTAAGCCAGAATGAAGAAATTAGCAGACAAGAAGCGCCAAGATATATCTTTTACAGAAGGATAGTGGGTTTTTGTTAAACTTCAACCATACAGACAACATTCAATGGCCCTTCAAAGAAATCAAAAGCTTGGTTTGAGATACTTCAGCCCATTTCAAATTGTCAAACGAGTTGGTGTTGTTGCATATCAATTGGCTTTACCATCTGAAGCTCGAATTCACCCTGTGTTTCATGTTTCATTGCTGAAGAAATGTGAAGGTGACACAGGAGATTTGTCAAATAATATACCTCTTCCATTTCAGACTTCAGCAAAAGGACCGCAAATGCATCCAATTTTAGTATTACAACACAGAACAATTCTCCAAAAAAGGAAGCTAGTGTGACAAGCCTTGATTCAATGGGCGGGGTTAAATGAAGAAGATTGTTCATGGGAGGATGAGGATAGCTTCAGAGATTATTTACCTTATCTTAACTTTGAAGATAAGGTTTCATTTAATGGGGGAGGGTGTAATGTCCTGATTAAAGGGTCGTTAAGTCAGTTACAGGGAGGGCATGTGAGTAGGGGGATGGAGGTAGCTGATGTGGACGAATCTTTATCGTCAAGACAGAGAAGTAAAAGAAAAAGGTGGAGGAGTTGTAGACTCGCGGGTTATGTTACACCTGATGATGTGGCAGTGGAGAGGGTTGTGAATGGCTAGGCAAAAAGGTGTTAGTTATGCTATCAGGCTCCTGATTGGTTTGAGAGGGGAGCTGGTTAAAGGAGGAGGCTAGAAATATAAAAGGGAGGGAATGGAGAAAGAGAGGAGGTAGCGAAGAAGCAGAGAAACATTGGGCCTGTGGGTTGATCTCCGGCGATCGTCTTTGGCAATCGACGCAGGAGGGAAGTTATTCCTGTATATCTTAGTATTTCATTTTGTAATCACTGGATCTATAGCTCAGGGAGTAGAGTAATTTCATTTGGTGTTTGGCATGTAACTGTTTTGAGATCTGTTGAGATGATGATGATCTGAATGTTTTGATGGTGGATTTATGCTTATTTGTTGTTGGATTAGTGTTTCTTTAGTTGAATTGTCATTAATTTGATGATCAATTAGATTTGAAAGAGATTCTGAGAATTGAGTTGGTTGTGAACTTGTTTTGATAGTCAGGAATCAATTTATTCACTACAAAGTGCGAGACCATATATGGGATCAGTGAGTGATGACGAGAAAGTTATCCGTACTTCTTTATAGGACAAAGACAATCACATGAATATCGTATGCATTTTTACTTTATTAAAAAAAATACCCTTTCTCATCCAGTAAAAGAAGACTTGCATATTACAATGAAGAAATCAAACAAAAATCGATCACATGAATGTTTGGTGCTTTTCTTCCTTTGATGTAATTGGGCAACCATGCATTAGTCATATATAAAGTTAAAAGAAACTTTTGATATTAAATATAAAAAGAATATTAATGTCGATATGGATGCAGATATTTGCTGAATTTAATTATGTAATATTACTATAAAATATGTGGTATATGTTTTTTACTTTTTTTTTTTATGAATTGTAATAATTTGAAAAAGAAATTTTCATACAACACTATACATATATATATATATATATATATATATATATATATATATCAATTTTCTTTTAATTGAATTCATCATAAATAACTTGTTATTTTTTTTTCTTAACTCTTGTTATAAGAAACTTAAGAATTATTTATTCAGTAATAATAGATCTCAAATTAATTAAAATTGTGATTCACATAATGAATTTATTGAAAGTTGTATTAAATTTTTTTATCAAGATAAAAATGATAATATGGCAATACCCTAATTATCATTTTATTACTAATGCAATTACTTAAGGGTTGTTTGGTATTGTTGCCGATTCTTATTTTTCGTTTTCTATTTCATGGTTTGAAAACAAAACTCTTAACATATGTTTGGTATCTTGTTTTTGTTTTCAAAAATAAACAGAAAACAACTTTTTTATGTTTTCAACTATTTTGAAAACGTTTTCAAATTTCTCTCTCCCAACATAAAACCCTTCTACTCCTCTCTCTCTCTCTCTCTTTCTCTCTCTCTCTCTCTCTCTGTCCCTCTCTCTGTCTCTCTCCTTTTTATTTTTTAATTTTTTTAAAAAATATCAATTTTTTTTACAAATTAATACTAATAATTTTAAAATATATATATTTTTAAAAAATATTTATAAAATTTTATTATTTGGGCTTGATATTTTACAAATTAGTTTATATAGCATAAAAATTATATTTTTAAAAAGTATTTGTGAAAATTATTACTTAACCCTAGATTTTTATAAACTAGGATATAACATATAAAATACATACATACATATATATATATATATATTGAAAAAAATATTTATTAAAATCTATTGTTTGAACTATTATATATATATATATATATATTGAAAAAAATATTTATTAAAATCTATTGTTTGAACTATTGACTTTTTACTTGATCTCAAAAAAATAAAAAAATTATGAATATGTCTTTATATTGCCCCTCCTCTCTCTTTATTTTATTTTATTTTAAATCAGATGGATCAATTTGAATATATATATATATATATATATATTAATTTTTTTAAGACAAACCCCAAAATATTTTTTAGTATCAAATAGCACAATTTTCATCATATATTTTTACCCATACAATAATAATCTATGTTATTAATTTTATTTAATGATATAATTAGTTAAACTAATATAAAAATAAAGTATTATAAAAAAAATTGAAAATATGAATTAAAAAAAAACAATAATAACTTCATAATAATTTTGTGCTAACCAAATGTGCTCTTGTTTTCAGCTTTTTAAAATATATAATAGTTAGTGTATCCAAACATGTTTTTGTTTTCAAAAAATTCAAAATAAAACATAAACAAAGTAAAAACAAAACAAAATAGAAACAAAAACAAAAAAAATGAAAAAACAGATGCCAAAAGACCCCTTAGTTTTTGTGTTAATTGGGAGACCTCTAAAAGAAGTTTGATGTTGAGTATATTGTCTTTTTTTTTTAATTTTATTTTATGCTTCTAGTGAGTGTATAATGTTCTCTAATTTTATATCATTTTGTACACTCATTAGACATTTATTAGAAGCACATTGTGCAATTCGATGCAAACATAGTGTGTTTTGTATTCTCAGGGTTTGGGTAGCACTTAAAGACGAAAGAGAACCAAAAGAAGCATTCCAGTCCCAAAACGAAAAAGATGGAGCTCTCTCGGCACCAATTGAATAAAGATAAGGCAAACTGGATGGCTTACGGGCAGTTTACGGCTTAGTTTACGGTCGTAAGCCTCTTCTAGAGTGTTCGTGCAAGCCCTAACCTTAATACATTGTATGAACTCTTATTATTTGGATAATTATTATGAGGCATCGTTTTATCTATTATTATTTATGTGCATAGTTAATAAAATAAAACATCCTTGAATATTGGTTCTGCTCAAGTTATTAAATTTGTGATTTGGATAGTAAAACCTGGTAGCATAAAATAGAACAATATTCTAAATGTCCCTAGTTGATTATTTTCATGGGAATGAAAATAAATTAAGACTAATATGTCTTTTGTGAAATATCCTTATTTTAAGGGTCATAGGATATAGGATATCAATCAAAGGACATAGATATGTTAGGGAACAGTGTCCCTGGATCGATCCGTTCTTGAGAACACTACATGATTGTAAAGTCATAAGTGTTTTTCTCAAGAAATTCTTGTACTCGAATCCTTCGACCTGAAATCACTATGGATTTCAGATGAATCCTTACATGCTTTGATTTACGCCACATACGCCTAACGTAATTCGTAACTGAGTGGCAAGTACGAGTATGTTTGGGCATGTCACGGTTCATGCTGAGAGACAAGAGTGAAGTGAAGGGATTGCCCCTCTCTATAGAGAGAGTGAATATCACCGGCCACTTGATTAGTAAGTTCACTAAGAGATCAAGAAATTAATTAGCATTAAAATAAGGGTGACTCGCTCCATGCCTTATGCTAATTAAGATATTCAGTGGCAAAGGATTGTATAAGGTTGTGATAGGTTCCGTTAATTCTCGAAATTGACCTTCATTTAATATTGGGTAGCGTGTTATCTAGCTAGAGAATAATTATGATTTATGAGCGTTAAAGTTGTTTAAGCTCATTGCTAATGTTAAATGGACCTACAGGATCATACACTAAGAATGCCAGGATCAAGGTTTAGTAATTATTACTCATTCTACCACCTCATTAGGGTTTTGGTGAAAAACCTACTTAGGTGGACCGAATAGCTCATTCTGGTTGAGTATTATTAAGTGTTAATTCAATCTAATCAATTTGGTTAATTAAAATGGTTTAATTAATCAAGTAAAGAAAAGAGTCATAATTTGATTAGGAGTAAAAGGTTTTATCATAAATTAGGGTTTTGGGTTTGCAATATATATAAATGGTCTAACCCTAATATGAGTGAGTGACAATAGAGTGATTGATAGATAGTCTCTTGAAAAACCCTAGCCATCACCCACCCCTTTTCTCCCTTGGCCGCCGCCTCCGGTGCCCGCCGTCAGAACCTAGCGCCGGTGCCTGCAGCTGGTGCCCGCTTCTGAAACCCACCGCCGCCACCATGCCTACAACCCTTTTTTCTCTTCTTTTCAAATCAGATCTCGAGACCAAGAGGAAATTGTTTTTCTCTTTTGTTGCGTTGATCCATCTCGGGTGTTTGCTACTCAAACCAAGAAACAAGCGTTGTTTCTTGATGTACTAGCATACCTGCTTGATTCCTAGAGGCGTTCGTGTGTACGTGATTGTAGAGGAGAGTCACGATTCGCAGTCTCTTTCAATTTTGGGGAAACAAGGATATATTTAGAATCATCATCAAAACAAATGTAAAACATTTAATAATATATTTGTTTATATTTTAATCCTAATTATGGCATGCGTTATGGTTTTATTATGTTTTCTTGCTGTTAAAAATTTTGCTATGCGCTGCGTTTTGGCATGTATATCTTTCGCATGATAATTCCCTACTTTGTTGATAAGATCCCAACATAGAGAACCTTGTTGGCATGTTTATTCCCAAGGGGGAGTTCAAAGCCAAATAAGAGGACCTTACGAGTAGGACTTATGCTAGTAAGGATGCTCGTAAGGACTATCTAGAGGAACTTACGACTGTAAGGGCGGTCGCAAAGGGCAGCATAGTGAAGCTTACAGTTCAGCGCTTACAGCCGTAAGCTAGACCGTAACATAGATAGAAGACCTTAAGGATGGGACTTACGACAATAAGTGTTCTTGTAAGGCTTGCGACCCATCTCCTCTAGCTCCTTACAGCCACATCCTTAAGCCTGTAAGCAGCCGAGTATAAATATACCTGATGAGGATTTTTAGGGCAATCTTTGATTTTTTTTCTTAGAGGCTAGGTTAGGGAAGAAAGGATACAAATCTCCAGGGCTTTAGAGGAGACTTTTGGGGGATATTTGGACCTAACAACAAGGAGAAGGAGATCGTAGCCGTCAAGCTTACCTTTGCAGCGTTCGCAAAAAGGTTCCTTAGAGTTTTCTGGTGATCTAATTCCGCCATGATTGAGAAGCATGTTTCTATATTTATATTCATTCTTGTCGTGTCTTGTAATTTGAATGTTTTCTCTCCATTAATTGAGGGCTAATTTCTTAGATGTTTGGACATAGTTGAACTCTAGGGTTTTATCTTTTGACATTGGTTGTGAATATGTGAATTACTTGTTTTCCTAATTGTAATCCATGTTATTTTAATATAGTTGCGTGTTTGTAATGCTTGATTGCTATTGTGGTAAAAACCCTAGTTATCATACTCGATGTGCTTTGTGAAGAGTAGAAATACCCAGCTAGCATAGAAATATTATGATTAGACGGGATAATGAGTAAGTTTAGAAATAGGGTACTTTGGAGAATTATTCTCCCTCAATCATCCCGAGTGAGTTAATGAGTGTTTCCATGCTCTTTGCAATCATGTGGAATAGATTTTATGAGAAATCACATCTCTATTCTGTATTTGGCTTAAGGGTGATCTCTCTTCACAAAAGGGATTACCTATTTAAGAAATTTTTGTTAACTCACATCTGTTAACTCACATTGAGACATTAGGGTTGTTCAATTGTCTGTAAGTGGAATCACATGTAAGTGAAATTACAGTATAAGTGAAAATGCTATATTTCAATTGACATCACTGCTGTTTGGTTTGCTGTAGTTAAAAATATTGTATTTATTTTTTATTTGTTTGGTTTGATGTAAGTTTAAAACTATAATTACCATATAAGTGGGATAGTGAGATTAACTAAATTATCTATTATTATGAATTATTTAATACTCTTCATAAAAATTAATTTAAGTAAAAAATAATTAATTAATTTAATAAATTATTTACTAAATTTAAAAATATTTAATATTTCTTTAATTTTATTACCTGAAAAAATTAATAATTAAATTTTAAAAACACTTACTCTATTAATTATTTTTATAATATTTTCGATTGAAAAAATATTTTATGATAAAATTATTTAGTTATGAAATATAATATTTATTTAATTTTAATACTTAAAGAAATTATAATTAATTTTTTAAAATAATATAATATTTTCAATTAAAAAAATATTAATAATATTTTATAATTAAATCTTAAGAGAACTTTTGAAAAAATTACTTAAAAGTCTCTGAGAAGTTTCAAACTTCCTGTTTAGTCCTTCTGACTTTTTTATTCTCCTTTAGGTCCCTCCTTTTTTTAGCCAAACACTTTTTAGTCCTTGGTGTTAATTACGTCAGTTAAATATATGTAAAATGCCACAATTGCACATGTGAGATGAAAAAACAAAAGTTGGAGTTTTTTCCCTCTAAGTTATGTCACATTAAATGTGATGTATGACCATACACCCTCCAATGAAGCTTTTTTGTCAGATAACTTTTGCTTTTTCCCTCTTTTTTATTCTTCTTCAACTTCTTCTTTTTCATCTTGCTTGGGTTGCCGACACTTCAACATCTTGTTTTTCATCTTGTCACTGGGTCAAAATATAAACACGCAAGTTATTCTTCTTCATGTTCTTCTTACTTCTTCTTCGTCTTCCTTTTCATCATCATCATCATCATCATCATCATCATCATCATCTTCTTCTTCTTCTTCTTCTTCTTCTTCTTATTCTTCTTCTTCATGCCTTTATAGCTGTGGAATCTTACAAGCTTCTTGTTAATTGAGTCTAGCGTGGACTTTCAACACATATGCCATATATACCATACTTTCAACAAATTTGTCTTGGACATCACCATCGACGAAGTAAGTGCGCTTGCGGATGGAAACATGGGTTTGTTGATCCCATTTTAATACAACAATGGTTGCTCTTGCTGGTTACTTTTGCTTTTTATATTCTTGTGTAATAGACAACATTCTTGTGTAATATAATGGTTTTGTGTGTATTATTAGCTTTTCCTGTGTATTAGACCTATTAAATGTGTAGTATTATTGTTTCCCATGTATTAAATAAGTTTCCTGTGTATTATTATGGTTGCTTATGTAATAATTTATAGTATTATTGTGCAATTTCTGTTTATTGCCACGCAGTGAGTCCTTCTCAGACAGCATAAACCTCAATGGCGTCAGTGTGCTTTCCCAACATTCTTCCTCTTGGACACTCTGTATTGCGGGGTGTTCCCAAGCACATGATGGGTCGACATTAAAAGTAGGTCAAAGGTTTGAGCATGCATACCACTTCAAAGATTCCCTAAGAAGCACAGCTATAAGACAAAATTTTGACTTTATATTTATTAAAAATGATAAAATCCAGGTGACTGTAAGGAGCGCTGCTCTGGAATGTTAATGGCTAGTGCATGCTTCGAAAGAGGGAAACCTATACACATTCCGGGTGAAAACAATGTAAGCAGCTCACATTTGTGGTGGAGGCATCGGTACGACATCACATCCCAAAGCAAGCAAGAAATGGGTTTCTGACCGTATCTTACAAAAATTAAAAGAATGACCATTATATCGAGCTATTGACATACATAAATACATATTGAGAGACCATGGTGTCTGTCTATACATAAGCATGCTTGGATGGGGAAGAAGGTTGCCAGGTTAATCATTTATGGTAGCGAGGTTAGTAACTATGATTTTCTTCTCTGGTATGCAGATAAAAAGGCCAAGACATATCCTGGTAGCGTTGTTACCATTGACAATGATGGTGAATGGTTTAAGTGTGCTTTTTTTTTTCTTTCCTTGGGGGGTTGTTTGTTGGGGTTCAAGCATGATGGGATTCTCCTAGGGGAATAGGCAAAGATGGCAATGAGGGTTTGTTCCATGTAGCTTCGCTATTGTCGATAATGAAAGTGATGAGAACTAGACTTGGTTTCTTGCGACTCTTGGGGAGGCCTTGTACGATCAAGATGACTACAATAAGATTATAACATTTATCTTAGATCAATCCAAGGGTCTAGTCAACACCGTCTCACTACTGTTCCCCTAATCACAGCATGGTTATTACCTATGACATTTGGAGGCCAACTTCATGAAGACCAACGCTAGACTGAGTAAAGCTTTGAGAGATCAATGTTGGACAGTAATTATAAGAATTACGTACTTATGTATGACACGACTGATTTGCTTGTGTGTACCGCAAGTGCATGGGTGTCGAAGTAATAAAATACATGGTGAGTTGGGTAGTCGAATCCATAGGGAACAAAAGTATTAGAAGTAACCACTTCTCAGTTATCTAATCAGAATCAAGATTGTGATGAAATGAACTTAATTGCAAGAATACGAATAAGCAAGCAAAGAGAAAGTAGATAACAAGGGAGATCTCAATCAATAAAGATGAGGTACCTGGACAATGCTCCCTTAGAATCTAACATGAAGTGCAAGACTTACTAAATGCGAGTTAGATGAGTCGAGTTAATCCAAAAACAATCGGTCCTTGCCTCCAGGCCACCGATACTAGTCTCCTATAAGGTCCCGATGGAGAAATCGCTCAATCTCAACACCTCATACCCCACATAACCGAAATAAACTCTAGGGATATCTAGGAGTGCAACTGATTCCTAAAGATAGATCTAACCCTACTTCTAGGCAAAAGATCCCTAACCCCCTACAAGGTCTCTGAGGAGAAATCTCTCAATCTCATGCCTCACACTAAATATGGTTGTATAACAAACACTTAGGAAATACGGAGATAGGAAGTACTCATCAAAGGGGAAAGGGGACACTCCACTATCTCATTACTCACCCTCTCAACCCTCTTTAATCTTGGAGTTCTAACCCTAATGGAGACCCCTCTTTCACTAAGGCAACAAATCATGCATTACTAATCAACCACAAATATCAATATGTCATGCAAGTAATAAGAAAACAAGTTACAAAACAAATCAATACAAAAGATAAGATCCTAGGGTTCACATGCCCAAATACCTACTAGGGTTTAGCCCTCCATGGGACAAGTTACAAAGCAAACAATAATGCAATAAAAAGCAATGAAAACTATAGAATAAAACCCCCTTGAATTCGTTATGATGGCCTTGATGGGTTGCTCAACGTCTTGAAGGATCCCTCTCCGAAGCTAGGTTGCCGAAGGCTCCATTGATGCTATGATGGAGAAAAGATCTATCAAAGTTGGTGAAAAACACCCCTAAATTCACCAAAGACCTCCTTTTCAAACTCTAGCCGCTTCACCCTTCAAACGTTGGAAAAAAGTATCCAAAGAATAGGGCAAAAGGACTCTTTATAAGCTTAAGCCGCGTCTGTTATGTGCCTCTACGTGACAGTGTTTTGCTACAGTACTCTTCACAAACGCGGCTCACTTACTCTTCTCTTGAGGCCACATGGTCGGGCACATGTCCACGTGGTAGATTATAAGACTTTTCATCATCAAATCATCATTTGAAAGCTCATGCATTCTTCATATAAGTAGGGACATGGTTGTGTGACTGCCTTTGTGCCCTTCTAACTCACAAATTGTCTTGAATTCTCTTGGAAGTTGGCACACACCTCCATGTACATGAGCTCCTCTTGTGTCTTGACCCTTAGGTTACACAAAAACTCCCAAAATGTGTCTTTATAACTTATCTTTGCTTCTTCTTCTTCCTTCAAGGCATTCACAACCCAATTGCACAAAAGAACACAAAATACACTATATGAGACATAAACCATGATAAAAATGGTGATTAAAGCATGTAAAAATATATAGAAAAATATGTCTACTCAAGCACTTATTAATGTACTTCGAAAGAGTTCGATGATACAGTTTGTGAACTTGAATGTATATCGGGCGACGCACATTCTTGGTTGCTACAGAAGTTCAATGTTGATCATTGGTCGAACTTGTTATTTAAATGAATGCTATGGTGTAAGATGTACTCTAATGTGGCAGAATCCTTTAACGGCTGGATTAATGAGGTACGCGATCTATGAATAGTAAGCATGGTTGACTCGATAAGGTTAGACTCCCTATATATATACCTATAAATATTTCTCGCGTATCGTCATTTTTTGTTATGTATTCACAAGTTTTACTATGTATTGTTTGTACGTTCCTGTTTAAAATATATTGTTATTGTGTAGTTAATAAAGTTACGGTGTACTAAATAAGGTGTGTTCATCCACATTATTAAACTTATGAATATATTAGTAGATAGATGTGAACAATCAAACAGGTGGGATATACATCTCCGGCTTGAGGTAAGTAAGAAGGTTGAACAAATTCTCGGTGACAGTCATTTCTTGAGGATGGGTCGATCCACTAAAGACACGTACGAAGTCATTGCCGACCACAATAGTGCAGTCAACCTTTATATTCGGGGTTTCTCCTGCAAAAGATGGGATGTACATGGCCTAATATACAAGCATGCATGTACTACGATCGTGCAAATTAACACGAATGTCTATTCCTATATAGATGATTACTTTACAGTCGAATTGTATTGTCGGGCGTATGGCAACCCAATATCCCCCATTATTAACAGTAACAAGCTATCTGATGATAATCGTGACCTCTGTATTCGGCCTCCAATATTGAAGAAATGGACCAGCCATCCAAGAAGGAAGAAAATTTGTGTAGACCGAAAAAAATGTTGAAGCAATCATTGATTGGGAGCGACCAAAGAGTGTATCTGAAGTTCAAAGTTTCCTTGGTTTGGCAGGTTATTACCGTCATTTTGTTGAGGGGTTTTCTTAGATTGCTGCACCCTTGTCATGGTTAACTCAAAAAAAGGTAAAGTTTGATTGGGATGAGAAATGTGAGAACAATTTCCAAGAGTTGAATAACCGCTTGACTTCAGTGCCAGTGCTCACTCTGCTTACCATTAGTAAAGAGTTTGTAGTGTTAAATGATGCTTCACGACAGGGTCTTGGCTGTGTATTAAAGCAAGATGGGAGGGTGATAGTTTATACTTCTCGATAGTTGAAGAAACACGAATTGAATTATCCTACTCACGATTTGGAGTTAGCGGCAGTGGTTTTTGCGCTGAAGATCTGGCAACATTATCTTTATGGAGAGAGATGTTTGATTTATACTGATCATAAGAGCTTGAAGTACTTGTTCACTCATAAGAAGCTAAACTTGAGGCAACGTAGATGGCTAAAGTTGATCAAGAATTATGATCTGGTGATTGACTACCATCCAAGAAAGGCCAATGTGGTAGCAGATGCTCTAAGGAGGAAAACTTCAACTTCTCTAGCTTCTGCTATAGCATCTTATTAGCCTCAACTTGCAGTTCTTCGAGACATGGATGTGAGACTAAAGATTGATCCAAAGGGAGTTTTGTTGGTAACTTTTGTGGTAAGACTGTTGTTACTTGAGTAGATTCAAGAATCTCAAAGATCAGATGAAGAGTTAATGAAAGAAATGTAGAGGTTGGAAAAATGTGAACCTAGCAAATTTGGACTTCGAAGTGATGGCATTCTTGGGTTTTAGGGAAGAGTTTGTATCCCAAATTATACAGGACTCAGAAGTGCTATTTTAGAGAAAGCTCACTCCTCAGCCTATGCAATGCACCCAGGTAGAACTAAGATGTATCGTACAATCAAGGAAAATTACTGGCGGTCTAGAATAAAGTGTGAGATCGTAGAGTTTGTAGCAAGATACCTAGTTTGGTAGCAAGTAAATGCGGAGCATCAACAACCAGGGGACTATTGCAACTTTGAGACAGATGGCCAATCACACTACAAGAATATGGCTGATTAGCAACAGAAAATTAGAAACGGATTAATTCCGTTCCTAATTAGAAACAGATTAGAAACAAATTTATAATCCGTTTGTAAATTAGCAACGGAATAAATTTCTGTTTTTAAATTAGAAACAGAATATAGGTTCGTTTCTAATCCATTTCTAATTTAAAAATAGTAGAACTCTCAGTTTCTAATCTGTTTCTAATTTAGAAATGAAATTGCACTACGTTTCTATTCCATTTTAAGTTTAGCAACAGAACATGATTCCGTTTCTAAATTTAAAATATATAAAAAATATATATTATACAAAGAATTTATTAAAATATTAACATTTGTTTACACATTTAAATGCTAATAACAATGGTTATTAAATATATATATATATATATTCCTTGTATAAGATTTCAAAAATTTATTAATATATATATATATATATACATTTATTTCTTGCTAAATTCATTTTAATATATATTTATATTATTTAAAAATATGCAAATAAATTGGTGTTTAAACTATATATATCTACAATAACCTTGTATAGAACTATATATAAAAGATGTTTTATTTAATTAGGTAGAATGTGATTTACTAAATTGTTGTCAATAATATATTTACATAATAATATTAATCTAAATTATAATTAATTATTTTTAAATTAACATAAATAAATATGAATGTTTTTAATATTTTTAATAAATAACTTACCAATTGGGAGAAAAATGTATTAAAAATTTATAAATAACTTTCTCTTTATTTAATAATTAAAATAAATATTTACTTATATATATATATATATATAACAAACCACATGCATTTTCAAATCAGAAGTGGAAATAGAAACGGAATAAATGGTGGTTGCTGATTTGAAATGAAACAGTAATCCGTTTTTAATTTTTAGAAACGGAATTAGAAACGGATAATGATTTTGTTTCTGATTTAGAAACGGCTTTCTTGTCCATTTCTGATTTAGAAACGGATCAGTAATCCGTTGCTGATTTTTAGAAACAGATAATTGTTCTGTTTCTAATGTAGAAATGGCTCTGTTGTCCGTTTTTGATCACAAACCGAACTAATTCCGTTTCTGATTAGAAACGGAATTCATTTTCGATTCTGACTCTGTTTCTAATCCAAAATATTGGTAACATATAGTAATTTATACAGTAATGGTAACATATAGTAATTTATACAAAGATTTATTGAACAGATAATTAAGCAATATTTTTAATGTGCAATTATTTTTAAATAATATAATTTACGTATTAAAGTTACAAATTACAATATTTGTTATTTAATAATTACAATGGTTATAAATAATGTATATATATATATATTATTGTCTTAAATTTGTGAAATATATTTTATAAGAAATATTTATAAAATTTCCCCATGATCTAAAAAATATATTGATAGATTAGGATTTTATAAATATCTTTAATAATATTTTATTTAAAGTTATAATTTTTTAAAAATAATTAAAAATAGGACAATATATTGTTTAATTATAATTTCATGACAAATAATGGTAATTTATACTGATTTATACAAAGTTTTATTTCCAATAATTACTAAAAAATTTAATATGAATTGCAATATTTAGTGTTAATTTTAATCTCCTATATTTATTATAATTATATATTAGATTTTTAATGAAAGATTAAATGATAAAAAACACATTAAAAAATTATTTTTTTTTAAAAAAGTAAGCTTTTTCTTTAATAGCTAGGGCTGCCACTTAGCTTCTTCTCCCTTAAGTTTCTCCTCTTTCTCCTATTTTCCCTTTTTCTCCTGTCCGCCGTCACCACCGGATCACCCCGATCTTTTCCTCTTGTCCTCGTCCACGACCCCATACTGAAGATCGCCCCGTTACTGTGGTTCCGCGCCCAGATCGAACCAAGAGAGGTTCACTCGCTGCAGCGGCGCTCATGTCATCGAGTTCCTCAAATATCTAGACCAATTCGGCAAAACCAAGGTTCACTCTTCTTCTTGCCCTTACTTCTCCAACCCCAACCCTCCAGCCCTCACCGCCAAGCCTGGGGTTCTCTCGACGCTGCCGTCTCCGTGCCACCTTCGAGGAATCCGGTGGCCGTCTTGAATCCAACCCTTTCGCCGCCGGCGTTGTCCGCATCTATCTCTGTGAGGTCCATGAAACCCAAGCTCGTGCTCATGGCATCCCTTACGAGAAGAAGAAGAAGAAGAAGAAGCTCGCGCTCGTTTAACTCCATGCATCTTTGGTATGCTTGTTAACTCAATTGATTCTAGATTGATGCATATGAAGATTAAAAAGATTAATCATTGAAAGAAAAAAAAACAGCTTTATTTTGCAGTGCTTTCAGCCGTGAGTGGGATCAAAGAAAAGGCAACTTCAATAAGCACTGGTGTGCATGTTTCTTTTTAAATTTTTTTATATGTTTGTAAACTATTGCCTTTTTATTGTGTAAATCATTTGTTCATGGAGACCATGCGATATTTCTCCATGAAGTGTACCATGCTCAGGAAATTCGAAGGAAGCTGCTTCTCAATCTAATGCTATCTGATGTGCATGGTATGCATTTTTTAAAATACTTGTGTTTTATAGATAGTGCTTCATGTCCTTGGAATCCTCATTTTCTAATGGTTTTATTTGCAACTTGTCTATGATTTGGATTTAACATATTGTGGTGGGACTGGTGGAATATGCCATTCTTTGTGCTTATTTTTTTCTTCTTCTTTGTTTGTAATGCACTGGATTTGTAATGCACTGGATGAATGGAATTTAATTACAAGATGGATCTATTCAGGTTTAGAAAATAAGAATAGCTGAACAAATAAAGTTGGGTGAAAGCTTGTGAAAAAACCAACCAACCCCAAAACCCAGAACAGGGTGAATGATTTTTTTTGGATGTTCTTGTTTATTCCTCTTTTAATTATTGAGTTAGAGTGCACAGGATAGTGAACATTTCTTTGATTAATATTTCTGTCTGTCTGGAAATAACTAGCTCATGTTTATCATGTGTGTATAGTAAGTCCTTTGGCCAACCTCTTGGATGCAGATAAAGTACAAACTTGTATTAAATGCTTCCTTTACTTTTTGTGCTGAAATGCATGGTTATAACTTTGATGAATGAGATAAGATATATGTTTTATGTGTTCGTAATGCTGCTCTCATCCCTCTACCTAAGCAAGTTTTCTTTAGCAAACACAACACACAAAATAGTGGAATGAAAAACTTCAAACATGCAGTTTAAAGGTTTCCTATGTATTCAAATAACCATAATAGTTTTAAGGTTTGAATTTTGAGTTTGTTCCCTGTTCAAATTATTACTAATTTTTCTTTGTTACAATTCCCTTAATGAACCTGGCCAATTTGTTGATAGCCTTGTAACTTCTCCATATCATACTTTTATGTAGTGAAAAAAATTAATTTTGATGGTGTGTTTAGTAAGATAAAAACCTTAGAAATAAGTGTGCACAATTATTTACTTGCATTATAGAATATGTTAGCTAGCACAAGACAAGTTAGAAAATAAGAAAAAATGAAAATGAAGTTGAAATTAGAACTAATTTGAAGGAAAATATCACACATGGTAAAAACAAACATATATGGCAAACCTAAAGAATGTTTCTGATCAGCTCAATGATAGCAGGCTTGGCCATGTAGTGTGGATTCTATTAATCACCTTTCTAGTACACTCTTGTTTATTCAAAATTGTGTCATGCAAAATGAGATTCCTTACTAAAGTTATCATTCAATAATTTTAACTAAGTGCCGACCAGAAATTTTGTGAATGATAATTGGTAGCAACTATTATAGACAAAACAATTATGCAAATGAACTTGATGTACGAGAATTCTTATAAAATTCTACATGCCTTATTGTAAAAGCTGAATAATTAAAAGTCCAGAGATGATGACGGATGAATGTATGTATTCCATATATGTTGTAATTGTTTGTTGGTATAACAATAGACATGATAGCATTTATATTCTTTTACCAGCTGGTTGCATTTATTAATTTGCTAATGCGGATTGAGTTAAATTGCATACGGAGTTGGATCGCAGGGATCTATTTTTTAACCCCAGTCATCTCAGAGCTTGTCTACCGGTACATCATTGAAGGCAGTAAATACTGAGATCAAAGAGCTGAAGCAGGCAATTATGCAATTGCAAGATAACAACAAAGAGCTTCAACAGAGTTTGAACGAGATGAAGGAGGAAAGGGACCAATATCGGGAGGAGCTGCTACGCCAGATGAAAGACATGATGGAGCATTTCGAGACGAGGATGCTTTAGAGCTTGCAATTTAGCAATCTGTACTCACAGCCGTTGACTGATGATGATGATGATCATTTAGATGACATTTAGTGCCATGTAGTACTACTGTTTTTACTTGTAGCGTGTTGTATTGAACAAATGTGTGTTTTGTAGTATTGTGTAGTATTGTGTTAAAACCGATATTTTGTGTTAAAACTAGTATTTTGTGCTGAAATAATTACATGTGATATATTTGGGTATTATTATATATATTGTGACATGTATTTTCATGGGATAACAAAGAATTAATTTTTATTTTATTCTTTATTATTTTTTACAAATTTAGAAACGGATTACAATCCGATTATTTTGTTGCAAAATATATTTTTTTATTTTTTAATTTAGAAACGGACTAAAAACGGATTAATACAATTTTGAATTTTTTTATTTTTAAAATTTTATATTTAGAAATTGATTACAAATGGATAGTTTGTTTCAAAATATTTTTTAATATTTTATTTTTTTAAATTTGAAACGGATTAGAAACCAATTTATTTCTGTTCCTAATTAAAAAACAGATTTAAAACAAAACTTTTTGTTTTTAATCCGTTTCTAATATTTGAAACAGATATGATTTTGTTTCTAATCCGTTTCTAATATCTGAAACAGATTAGAAACGGATTTGAATTAGAAACGGAAAGTATTCCATTTTAGATCTGCAACGGATCTAATTCCGTTTCAGATCTGAAACGGAACTAATTCCGTTGTGGATCCGTTTCAAATTTTAGAAACGGACACATTTTGCGATGCTAATCAAATTAGCAACCAGTTTTTTAGGAACGACAAACTTCTGTTTCTAATCCGTTTCTAAATTAAATTACCAACGGATTAGAAAAGGAAAAAGCTGTTTCTAAACAGTGATTTTATTGTAGTGTCAGGCTCTAGGAACGACTTTGAGATTCAGTACTACATACCACCCTTAGACAGATGGCCAATCATAGCGTACGATCCAGACACTTGAGGATATGTTTAGGGCTTGTGTTCTCAATCTCCAAGGACGTTGGGACGAGCATTTATCTCTCATGGAATTCGCTTACAAAAATTGTTTCCACAGAAGTATTGGTATGGCTCCTTATGAAGCTATGTATGGGCGTAAGTGTCGAATACCTCTCTGAGTGAAGTTGGCAAAAGAAAGCTGCAGAGTATGGAATGGATTGAAATAACCACAAAAAAAGTGAAGGTAATTCAAGATAGGTTAAAAGTGACCCAGGATCGACAAAAGAGCTATGCTGACAATAGGAGAAGAGACTTAGAGTTCCAAGTTGGTGATAGAGTTTTCTTAAAGATATCATCTTGTAAGGGAGTAATACGGTTCCATAGTAGGAGAAAGCTCAATCCTCGCTTTATTGGACCATTCCTGATACTTGAAAGAATTGAGCTAGTGGCTTATAGACTAGAGTTGCCACCAGAGTCAGAGAAGATCCATAATGTTTTCCACATTTCATTGTTGAAGTACGTGCCAAATCCACCACACATACTTGAGACACCCCCAGTGGAACTTCGAGAAGATTTGACATTTGAAGTGAGACTTGTTCATATCCTTGATCGGCTAGAAAAGGTGCTTTGGGGAAAAGTGGTGCCATTTGTAAAAGTCCTTTGGAGAAGTGATCGGATTGAGGAGTTGACTTGGGAATCTGAATGGTTCATGGGAGAAATATCCTCATTTATTCAGTGAGCTGGTAAGCTGAAATTTTGAGGATAAAATTTCTCTAAGGAGGGTAGAGTGTTGTACCCTGTCCTGATTTTAGACCTCGGGCCTCTTTAGATTCTTGTGCATGCATTATGGGTAAAATGGTCATTTAGCACTAGTGGCATCCTTGTATAATTGCATAGTAGCTTCTATGTGAAAATTAGCCAAAAATCAGGAGAAATTCAATCTTTTGGACCCTTTTTCATTTTATTCTCTATAGGAGGGCAAATTGGTCATTTTGCTTGTAAAAAATAAGAGAGAGGATAAAGTTAAAGCCTACCTGACTTCTCATTTCCTTCTCTCTTTCTTTCTTCTACTTTCTTTATTTCCTTCTTTCTGCGAACATCTCAACTTTAGAATAATTATTTTTCCAGCGAATCAAAGCATCCATTCTCCTTATTCCATATTTTACTCGTGTTTGATCATTTTTATTCTTTTAAAACCCTAGGTCTAAATCTTGGATTATACAAATTGTGTGATTGATTTTAGGCTCAAATTGAAGCCATTGGTCTTGTTATTCCTTTTTGAGAATGTTTGTAAAAAAAAATTTTTGATTAGATGATGTAAAAAGGGGGAAAACCATTGTATTAGGGATGGTTTTACTGTAGTAATCCCAATTTTAATATATCACCGAAAATTTTCAACCTTTTCTTGTATTTCTTTGGTCCAAATCGAAGCCCTTCTTAGTTGGAATTCACTGGAACTAGTTTTACTCTAGTTTAAGGTTTTTGGGTTGGGGGGGTGGGGTTTCCAAAATGACGTTGTTTTGCCCTAAAACACCAGAGTTACTTGTTCGACATGTAACATTGCATTAAAGTGCATTTTAGTTTTTTTATTCTTGTGTTCATTGGTTCTTTGATTCCTTGCTTGTCTGTAGGTGGCAAAGCATCCTCCAAGGGAAAGGAAATCACTGACCAATGAGCGTTTCTCGAGACGAGACGACTGTTTTTGTAAGTGGTTCAATTTGTAATTGTATAGATTTAATAGGAGTATTACAGTATTTCTTTATGTATTTTTATAACATATTTATGATGATAAATCAGATTTCATTTGATATGTATATTGAAAATGAATTTATTGGAATGGTTAAACCTAGAATAGTTATACGCATTTATCTTGAAAGAAGCATGTTTACATGTGCATGTATTTACATGCAAATGGAATATAGTTTGATGTGTATTTTTTTGTATTTTAACATTGTATGATGGGTTCCTTGAGTTGGAATTGGAAGGAATTATATTGTTGTATTTGGCTTTGATGGTGACTACAGATTTTAGTCCGAAACTGCAGTGGGGGTTCTACAGTCTGACCTGATGGGAGGCAGTGTGATCAACCTTGAGTTTACCCTGGTCAAGTAGTGTGTAGAGGCATTGACAGGGGTTAATTTATGTGAGAAACCCGAGGTCACCACACGTGGATCTCAGTGGCCAACACCAAGGAAAGCAACATTTTGAATTTTAAAAAGTTTTAAAATGCCTTGGTGGTCCCGTATCTAGTCATGACCACGATTAGCTCGGGAATTGTTTGAGGAAAGCCTATATTTTGAGCTGTGTTCAATGTGTTTGAAAATGTTACTTGCTTGTACTATTAATAAGTCATTGCGTTAACTGTTAATCTATTGTATACTTGGAACTACCTTTTATATTATTATTATGGTAATTACTATTTAAAATGCTTTATTACTCTGTTATATCTATGTTGTCACAACTCACTAGGTAACACCTGTTACTCACCACTCTCCTTTCTTTTTCTTTCTCAGACTGAGATGTCAGATTTCATTATGTTTGGCAGGCATTAGAGTGAGCTATCTTTTCTCTTTGTCTAGGTTAGTTTGCTGTGGGCATGTAAACTCTATGGATCCACTAGACTTGACTTTTGTGTACTGTTCTTGTATTTTGTATTCTCTGGTTGTATTTAGAACCTTGAGTTGTATTGTTGTTGATATTGTCTCCTTCTTTAGTAAGTTGAGATAGCAGGTTTGTATTGAGCCTTATGGTAACTGGGAGATGGGATGCTGTGGGGCCCACTTTTTATTGTCGTGGCGATTGCCACTTGCCTGGCTAGGGTCGGGCCGTGACATTTTCTTTTTTTTTTTAGGAGCATGAACAGGTTGTCATGGGTGGTATACCCGTACTCATTCTAATCCCTCCAGATGACAGAACTGCATAAACAATTTAAATAGAAATCCATCAGAATACACATAACAGAAGTATGCTACACAAGAAATAAGATTAGTACACAGGATATGAAAACTAAAGTGGCACACAGAAAACATTCAAAGTACACATGAAAGTATATTATTACACATATATTTATTAACGACAAGGTAATATAGAAAATCTGTAAGATATAAACAAAAAAAAAACCTGCCAACCCGTGTGTTTAGGTAGAGGGTGAGCGTATGTTGCTCGATATGGTTCAGCCTTCTGAAACCTGGATAATTATTCTTCCATGGCAGGAAGCTTGTGTTGGCCTTCTTCTGCTCCTCATAATACACCTGCCCCTCTGTTGGTCCATGATATGGGAACAGGGCAAAGTGGCTTTACTGTTGGTTTATTCTTTCCCAAACTGGTGAGTGGCTTAAGTAAAATGTCAGCAACGCGCAATGCAACCTCTTCCACTTCTGACATGTCAAAACTATGGGATTATGTTTTAATAGGATTTTTCTTCTATGGAGGGACCCTTTTCATTGGAGCTCTCTTAGATGCAGCTTTCTTTGATGGGGCTCTCTTCTGCGGTGGTCTCTTTGGCGGTGTCTTCTTTATTGGGGCCAATTTTGGTGGAATTCTCTTCGTAGGAAGTTTTGTTGGACTATGTTGATGTGTTTCTACAATAGCTGTGTGTCACATAGCACGCATGGGGGGAGTCTCTTTTGCTATTAATGGAACATTTGCGGCCATTGGAGCCTTGGGAAGGAAGACAGTAGAAGGATTTTCATCACGGGGGGACTTCAGAATAGGATCCTTATCTGCGGGGCCGAACTGTCATCGGTAGTGACCTTTGTGGGGACCAAAATGTCATCAGCGGGGACTTGTCCTGCATCTTCTACCTCGGGTTGGTCACTTGCTATTGGGGGAACCTGAACATCCTCGCAAACAACCACTTCATGATGTGAAGGAATTTTATCATCGCAATGATTTGCGCATCATGGTGGCTAGATCGGCCTTTCTAAGACCGCGCTACCCGCTTAAACCTCATACCTGAAGTAGGGGACCTACCTGAAGGAGGATGACTAATATATGTTTGTGTTACATGGGTGATCGAATCCAGAGGGGACGACAGTGAGTTGCCCATTTTTCACTTTGCATCCTCTCATCACGCTAGTTAATATGAGCTCGAAGACCATGAAACTTAATTAAAACTTGCTGCAATGACCAGCGCATGTCATTGTCACCAACTAGAACCTCTTCCAGCTTCTCAACTGATGACTGACTGGTGCCGATTTTTGTCAAAGGTGGATTGGGGGATTCATCCCGAGCTTGCTTCTTTGCTGGCTTAGCGCTTCGCCGTTTCCTAGTGTCGGGAGGGTAGTTATTTTTTTTTAAGGACTACTCTGCCTAGTTGTTGGTTGTTGGGACCTCCTTTTTGAGTCATTAGATTGGATGGTTTATCAGAGGTTTGTTTGTGGACGATCTATTAGAGGGTTGTTTGCAAAGAAAACAAGCAACAAATACAATGTTGTCAGCATATCATACACAGTTAATATAAGATATACACATCAAAGGAAAATGTAATACTACACTAGAAACTACTATTTTTACACAGTAAAATGTAATACTACACACGAAACTAATATATTACATAGGAAAATGTAATACTACACAAGGAACTACTATATTACACAGGAACACGATATGTTACACATGAAACGATTATAATTCACATGAAATAACTCATTACACCAAAGTAGCAAACATTTTACAAAGCAAGATAAATAACTTACTTGTTTTCCTTTGAGTGATTTCAATAGCCGGCCGATAGACGCCACCTTTATGAAACTTGACTCCCCGTAACACATTATACGGGGTGTCCATCCTATTTATTTTCTTCACACTACCCGTCACCTCATAGAACCAGATGATCAAGACAATGGAGTAGCCTTTCATGTAGCCTGTAGCGGTGTACTTTCCTTTACACCGCAGTTGGACATGGGCGGTTGTTATCGCGACACCGGTCATCAGCCACCTATGAGTAGCATGAGCCCAAGCATAGCTGCTAAGCGTGGCTAGAGCGGCAGCGTACCTTACTGTGAATGCTAGGGCATTTAGAGAAGTACTGAGGAACAATATCATAGTCATGAAGTACAAGCTTAAATAAGTTTTCTTTAATTGCATCACGGTGACGGTTATGCATTTTATGCAGAAAATTTTTCTCAAAATTCGATTGGACACTCTCGTGCTTGAAGGATAAGGTATCTCCATCGCAACAGAGGCCTAGAATTAGTGTGACATCTTCTGCTCTAAATGAGACCATGCTTTCTACTATCTTAAAGCACTGGCTGCGGTCATCATACACCTCAACAACGCGTCTAGAACCCTTTTTTCTTGCCACACGGGTGCGACGTCCATCAAATGGGCAAATGACGTCCTGAGGAGGAGCTCCCAGTGCCGCCTCTTCATTTGTTTTTTTAACTTTGAGATCATTTCAACAACAAGGGCCAAATAAGATCGAGCATTCACAAGTGTTGTTGCCATCTTCTATTCTATGTGGAAAGATACACACACCCATTCAATAATTGAAATATGAGCATAATATTATACACATTAAACCACAAATGTTACATAGTAACTGGACAACCAAAGCGACAACATTACGATCTTCACGCCATTTAATGTTGATATTTACACAGGAAGTAAACAAAATTACACAAAAAATAAAGAATGCCAATCTAATAGTCTTCTTCGATGGTTGACTGTGAAAGTTTTCTCATCTTTGTGCTGGATTTTTCTTTGAATCAAATCACCTATCTTTAGTTCACCGAAGCCCTTGCCAAAGATCTTCACAAACAATTCAAAACTAAGGATGAGAGACTCTAGGTAACTCAAAGGTGAAGTTCTGCAAGAAAGACCACTATGGGAAAAAGGGGATTTCAACGGCCTTCACCACGTTAATAAGGAGATAAAGGGATGCGGTGTGGGCAAAGATAGGATTCCAACACGAATCCCAACGCTTGCGAGTCAACCATCGACAAGGGCACCGCAAGCGGTTCCCAACGCATTACCAAGGCTATTTTGGTTATTTCAGCATGTTGACAAGATGAGAGAAGGCGCAGTTTCATTCGGTTGATTACAAGAGTATTTTTGTATTTTTGTAACTTCCAATCCCACTTACCGTCTCTATTGCCTCCGTTAGATAAAAATGGGCCAAAAATAAATAATAAAAAAAGGAGGAACTTATAAGAAAACCCTATAATTTCAAGGATTTATTGGGATTATGGAAACTATAGAGGAATTTTTGGGTACTTTCTTGTTTACTTTATTAAATATTTTTATAATTAAATATGGGATAAAATTTGATAGTGACTAGATGCCACTTACATCACTACATTTCAACTTATAATAAATTTTGTTACAAGTTGAAATGCTGCAAAAGTACTATAAATTGTAAAACATTTTACATGTAAAACTGATTTTACAGCAAACCAAACATCATTTTACATGTAAAACCATGTTATATTATAGCTACTTACTGGTAGTTACAAGTAACCAAACATCCACTGAGTGTTAATGCGATTGTGTGGTAACTGCATCAGCACTGCACCTATTCAGTTACTCTTCACCCTTGAAAATGGGTTTAGTATGATTTAGGAAATCTATCGTTTCAAATAGGGTTACTTGTTTAGACAACCTTTGTCCTTCAATTAATAAAACCCTAGAGGGATGCTATACTCGAACATCATTTCTTCTCCTAACTTCTTCTCCTTATTTTTGTATTCTTTGCTTATATTCTCTGTTTCTCTTATTCACACATATCACTATATCATTTAGGCTAATTTTTGGAACTAGGGTTACTACTAGTAATCTCATTATTCCTTGTGGGCTGACATCCCGCTTTACACTTGCATCCCTATTAGCTTCTTATCCACATGAAAGTATTTGTGACACAAAATAAAGAAAAATTGTCCACTACACCAAAAGTAGACTTTTTGCGGCATTTATTTTTTAATTTCTCGGCACTTTGAAGCGCCATTAACTATAAAACCAGCGCTATATAAAAACACCAGCCCAAGTGCCGGTGATACATTCGTTGGGATATTCTCGGCGTTTTACTTTTAAATCGCCGCAAAGTTAGCACGTTTAAACCAACAAGCACCGATAATATGTGATGATGAGCTCAACATCAACAAGGCTTTTACCAGCGTTTATAGATATAAATGCCACCAATTGTTCGAGCACATGGTGGCATTTATAGAGTAAAACGTTGCACACGTATCAGTGTTATCCCCAGCGTTTATATTTTAAAACACCGCAAGATATCTGTCGTATATCCGAATTTTGAGAATTTATTTTTTCGACATTAGTGGCGTTTTTTAAATAAACACCGCGAACAATTATACCAAATTTGTGTGATTTATGCAGCAATTCACATTTTTTCTTGGGCATTTTGTAATTGATTCCACTGAAAAACACGGAATAACCATTGCCATTATACACTCACATATATACCTGTTTACACACAAACAATTAACCATATACAATAGTTGATGATTTCTAATATTAATCCACATTCATTCCATCAACAAGTCACATTTTAGGGATTCCAATCATAACACAATAAGTTCCAAAAACACCAAAACAACTAATATCAATGTCTATGATTTCTTGTTATTGTTCCACATAATGTCATAGCATAACATATGTATAAATGACTAAAGACCTCCAAGCATCACCAACACCATTAATTAAGGATCTGCAGAAGGGTTATCCTACAAATAAAATAAAATCATTAGAAGATGGACCTAGGCATAACCAAAATAATTCGTGCAATTTTATAATACCTGCGACTACGAGGATGAACCAATATTGTTAATTCGGGGATAGTAACACCAGGAAACTGATTTTGTAAAAAGGTAAGTAGAGCATTGTATTGAGTATTTTGTTGTTCTACTTGAGCTTGTGCTTGCATACGCTCGTCTTTCATTTTTGCATTTCTTGTTCCATTTGATGAAGTTGGTCAACAACTTCACTTGATTGAGTGTTTGAGTTGGTAGACTTTCGGGTAGTCAAGCCTCCATAATAGCTTTTGGGTGTTGGACCTAACCCAACCCCTCTCACTCGGCCACGTTGTTCTTTTCCAATAAATTGTGTCAAAATTTCACTTTCAACCATTTGCATATCCTTATCTATTGTTTGGCATCCAACTAACTTCTCATTTGCCAACTCCTATATCAAGAAACAATTTTTAAAAGAAATAATATACTTTAGAACAAATTGTAAACTGATTAAAGAACACTAAAAAAACATAGGTATTACCATAATTTGTTCGGTTTCTGCATTCATGTGAGACCCATCCTTCTTAGTATGGGTTGCTCTAAAAAGTTCTAGGAGACCTACTTTTCTTCCTGTGCTAACCTCCTACAAGTAATTGAACACAAATTAGTTTGAATGACAAAGATAAAAAGTTTATAGTTACATACCATTTTTTTCTCGCGAAACTCTTTGATCCACAAGTGTGTGTATATTTTTGTGCTTTCTTCTAGCAACCCTAAGTTTTTCTGAATCCTACATACGACATGCATTTTAAATTATAAATAACAAAGATAAGATACTTTCATTAAAATAAGCAAAATATTTACTCCAACCTCTCTTTTCTTTGAATACCAAAAGTCAACTAATTGTTCCCATTGCCATCAAATAGTAGCACTTGGATGTTTGTCCTTGTTTGCCTGTAGACCTTCTTCTTGTTTGAAATGTTTTGTTTTCAAATCATGCTTAACATCGCTCCATCTCTTCCCCAAAGATTTGAGCACATACTCTCTTGAAAATTCAAGGGAAAATCATAACTATATGAAAACATTATAAACCATTTGGATTAGTAATAGAACTTACTATCTATGCTTGCATATTTGTAAGCATAACATTTAGACAATCCACTTAAGTGAATTTACCTCAATAAATTTGAATAGTTTATCCTTCAATGTTTTTGGTACTTTATGCCAACTCTCATATTGGAGGCCAATATGTTGACCCGATCGAGCAAGCATACCTAGAAATGCAGCCAATAATTGTGCTTCGGGTACAATTGGCTGTCCTAATTGACTAGAACTCGCTAAAATCCTTTCTTGAGGAGGTAATGTCCATAACTCTTTTATAGTAGCATGACCTCTTTTTCTTTGGTGTCCTTCATTATCAACTACAATAATATATATACATATCATAAAATATTATTATATCTAAATACAGTGATTTTTAATTGCAGTTGAAGACCATGAATTGCCTGAATTTAAATCACTGCCTTCATTGATTGGGTGGAGATTATCTAATCTTGTGCATGTGTTATTGGTTGCAACTTCATCATTAAGGTTTGAATCATCCGATGAAGATGGAGTTGAGCTATGTGGAGTAACGTCAGGTAATGGAGCAGACCTTGTAGAATCAACATGGATTGATGGAATCGAGCTATGTGGAGTAATGTCAGGTAATGGAGCAGACCTTGTAGCACCAACATCACATCCACTTGCACTGTTTGCAGCAAGGTCAGATTGGACCATTTTGATACCTTTCAGCTTTAATCTCCGCATGTTTTCCCTTGTCTACAAAAAAAAGAAAAAAAAATGATACAGTTAATATACATTTCTCTTTGGAAAATATCTAAGTGGAGTTGCTTTTCAGGAACCTATTAAAGAGGATGAAATTTTGGAAGGTCGTAATGGCATAAAGGAAACATATATGTCTTCAGGTAGGCTTAATAATGGGCAAGAAACATATACGTCTTCAGGTAGGTTAAGTGGAACATAACTCATGCATAAACATGTCAAAAGAAATTGAGTTTTCTGACCTTAAGATGGACTAAGCTGAAATATGAAAATATAAACTGTATTTCCTCCAAGGGACTGATGATAAACTAAGTTGAAATATTGATAGTTTGATTCATAATGGTGTGACTACCAAATAACAACTCTAAATGAGAACTGAAATCTGAAAATGGCACTGCCACTAACCTAATTCTTCAATAATTAAAATTTGGACAAGATCGTTCATCAATTTTGAATGGCTCATAATGCCCTCCCCCGCATAAATGAGAATAATTCAAAAGTTAGCTCACTACATCCAGAACATTGAGCCAACTCTTAAAGAAATTATATATCTACATATATATACATATTGTGTCTGTCATCTAATGTAAATATGTCCTGCTAAACTTGACAACCAACATTACAAGTCAAATTGATTCTCATTTTCCAAAACATCAAAAAGAAATATCATTCTACATCTTTGTCAGAAACAACTGACAAAAACGACAAATACAATGATGTTTCAAATAAAAATCCGTTATAACATAATTAGAAACCAAGAGAAAACTCTAGAAATAAAATAGAGGGAACACAAAACTTAACTAAAGAACTTTAATCTTATAATAAATAATTCAAGAGTGACAGACATTGACAACTATTGAAGCTTGATGGTGGTTGGTGAATTAAGTAGAGCTTCTTGTAGAGCTTGTTGTCTGAAAAGCTGTGTGTTGCATATATAAACCCCAAATCTTCAAATATCTGGCAGCAATGACTATACTGTCTCACATGTATCACAATCTAACATTGCTGAGAATCATCAAATGAGTTGACACACCCCTTGCAAGTGCGTACCGCAAGTGCATGGGTTGTCGAAGTAATAAAGTACATTGGTGAGTGGGTAGTCATATCTATAGGGAATAGTGCTCAGAAACACAAGTATTGCTATTTAACTATAGTGAAAATGATTTTAGAGTGGTGTGAATAATATTAATGCAAATAGAAATAAAATAAAAAGAAAGAGACGCAATAGAATAATAGGAGAGGCAATCGATAGAAATGGGGCACCCAGACATTGCTCACCCTAGGACTATTGTTTTAAGTGCAAGACCAATCATTATGTCTCCTAACTGATGTCTAATGAGTTGTTGAAATCCTAAGACACACGGTCCTAAACCTAAGGCCAACCGTGACTAACCCTCACACTATGCCCCGACGGAAAGGGATACTCTCGATGCCTCACACTATGTGGGGTTGCATGAAGATTTGGGGACTCCAAGTGATAAACCCTATTATCTAATATAGATCTAACCCTTTAGTCCATGCGAAAGACCCATAGTCACAATTAAGCCCTAGCACTAAGGATTACTTCAACACTTCACTCTGTTGCTCTCGCAACTAAGCCCCAGTGGAGTTTGTCTCTTAGCACTTCACTCTATTGTGACCGCAAAGAACTCTTGGAACGTGGAGGTAGGATAAATCACATCGGAAGGGAAAGGGGACATTCCGCTACCTCTTGACCCTCTCCAACCTTTCTTTGTCAATCCTCATGGTGTGCCACTCATCCACAAGGATTACCTAGAAAGATTCTCAACCCTAGTGTCACTCTAAGAGAAAATCAATTCAACAAGCATCCAAGGTTGGAACTTAATTAAAAACATCAATATAATAAACATAATATAATATCAATGAAACAAAATCATCATAGGGTTTACAACTCCAAGCACCGACTAGGGGTTTAGCTCTCCATGGAGCAAGATACAATAAATAATGAAATTGAATGTAAAAGCATGCAATCTATAAGTAAAACCCCTGCGTATTCCATATCGATGGTCTTGTGGAGTTGCCTCGTCTTCTCTAAAGGCTTCCTCGTTAAGTCTAAGGCACACCTCGCCGAATCGATGCCGACGAAAGCTCCCCCAATAACTTTCTTCCGAAGGAACATGGTGTCGAAGGCCGTAGAACCACTCTATAAACTCTTTCCATGAGGGCCTCCAAAGATGGGGAAATGTTGAGAAAAGAATTGGAAAAAAGATCCCCAAAATATCTGAAATCGCGGCTTAAATAGGGCTGGAATCGGGCATCCAGATGGGCGTTAGGAAATTCCACACGCCCGTGTGAATTTCCAGGACACTCATTTTCTGTGAACTATGAACAGTAATTGCTACAGTGTTTTTCGCAGTGGCCTGCTGCATTACTTCGCCAAAATACTCCCAAATCCACATTTTTCATCGAGGCCTCATGAATGGGCACACATTCATGCGGTAGATCGCTTCGTGTCTTCAACTAAACCACATTAACGAAGATCTTGCTAATCTTGCATAAGTTGGAACACATGAGTGTGACTGCCTTTGTGCCCCTCTAAATTATATATTCGCTCGAGCACAAGAAAGGTTGGCACACACTCACATGTTTTTTCTCACAAATTGTGCCTTCACGTTTGTTCACTCCAATACTTTATCAACAAATGCATCCACGATCTACTTTTAGTTCATTTCTTCCACAATTACATTCACAACCCTTTATGGACAAGAGAATACAAATACACATGAATATGCGATAAAATCTGAGAAAAAGTAATGCTCAATGTAAGAAAAGAATAGTTCGTATTACTAATACACAAGCACTTATCATGAGTGAACCGGACATATGACTTTTCCAATTTGTTTTAAAACGAGAGAGTGATTATAGTATCAATAGAACCAAAGAACCCATGTCATAAGCAATTTTTTACAGCATCTTTTTACTCTTTCCAAAGACTTCAACTACAACTTCCCTACAAGAGGAATTTATATATGTAGACTTAGATGTAAATCAGCATTCTAGTGCTGAACATGTTGAGATTCTACATTGTTTAGGGTTTTACAAACATTCAAATATAATTCATTGTCTATATAAATACCAAAAACTCTATAATTAAATAGGATGAAAATTTTGCCTAATTTGACATCTATGTGATTCTCAAGAAACAAAAACCTACACAATGTTAACTACTCTCCACTTATGATTCCACCCAAATTATATTACAATAATTGAAAGAACAACCCCTTCTACTACCAAATGGACATGAATTTCTCTACAAATTAATTGATTTCCATTGACAAGAACTCTGCTATTCAATCCACCAACAATGTCAATAACAATGATTCCTTGCAAATAAAGGTTGTTTATTCTTTTCAAGACCAAATTCATGCAATAAATTTTGACAAAAAGATCATATTAACGAGATGCAAAAGCAATAGCATTGTCTCCACAACAATGCGTGAACTTTTGAATTGATCATGATAATTATTGACCTTATTGTGATAAAAATGCAAGTTCTTTGTGATTTATTCTGTATACATATATTTGATCATTATCATTGTTGGAGTTTTTGTGATTTATTTTGTATAAATTTCTTGAGTTTGAACTGAAATTCAAGTTTGCTTTCCATTGAGTTATAGTTTCTTACAAGTGAAACTATGAGTTTCGACATCTCTATAAAACAAATATTTAATCGATCATTGTTATTCTTGAATTGTTTATGATATGTTCTGTTTAAATGTCATGAGTTTGATTTAGAATTCTATTTGTTGAATTATGAACTATATATATATATATATCTAAAGTATTGTCATACAGATGGAGAACTGGAATTTGGATTCGTCGATCCACTATTTCTTTCCTCGATGTAAATTCCATTCACTTTCTACTGAATTGTTAAGGCAATGTGACTAGCAAGATATCATTTGCTGGTGATAGCTAAACTAAATAAAGGCAATTGATTTAGAATAGCAGATCCTAAATCAAATTCCTCAGAATAACTCAGCTTAAAATGACGCTCTTTGGAAAGAAACGGATGTACATAAATTAACATATATGAGTATGAGATAAATTATGCGTTACTAACCAAACTTATAAAAGACAAATAAAAACTGCTCAAAACATGCGATCCATCTCTCAGTAATTAGTAATGATATAGTTAATGTTGAACATAAAGAAACAACATGACACTTGTGTCTCATAGAAATGAAATAAGCATCACAAGGAGAGAAATGGGGATAAGTTCAACAAGCAAACCATTAAAATAAACATTACTAAGACACAAATCTTGGAGATTATCCGACACTTGAAGTTAGTGAAAGCCAAATACTAGAACAAAACCATATATATATACATATACACGTATATATTTATACTTGAACATTAGTTATTGTACCAATTAATAGATGGATGCTATGCATTAAAGGCTAGAGCATGCTATCCAAATTCCAGTTGAAGTTCAATTAATGCTGAAATATCATGCAATTCACATATGCATGCCATCCATCTAAAGACTAGAGCATTACCAAGTGATGACAATAACTAATGTTCTTCTATATATTCTTCATGTTCATTGAATAATTATCAAAGCAAACATTTGAGCATATATTCAAAAGTCATAAGATATTATTGGAGTTGAAAATGTGAAGAAGAAACTATGAGTATTGGGGAGTAGATAACACAAATATACAGAAATCTCTCCAAAGCAATGGAGTAGAAAACATTAACATGATGCAAAGAACAAAAAATTGGTTTAAAATACAAAGGTTATTTTCTCTCTTTCGAAAATTCAACTGGATTGAAGAAAAACATAACTACATGTGAAGAAAACTATTCAATACTTCAATGACAAAAATTTGAAAATTTTCAATCACATCAATCACATAAACAAGGCAATTTCCACAGCATTGAAGTTAACAGTCAAGAGTGAACAAATTCAAGAGAAAACCTGAAATATCAGTATGGCTGATGTTTGCACCATGTACAGGTACTTCGGGCCAGCAGTAAGCTTCTGGAAACACCTTTTCAGATAGAGCTTTTTTTTCTCAACTAATATCCCTGATGTTTGCACCCTGCACAGGTTTTAATATAAGTAAACATCATGAATATTAATTCATGTATATTATGTAGGTAACAATTATACCACCCAAATAAATAAATAAGTAAATAAAAACTAACATTGCAATGATAGAAGAAGACATGAAGAAGACCATCATATAACGTAGTAAACCCTAGAATTCTTATGGAATTATTAAAAGGGAACATGAAAAAAAGAACAATGGCGAGTGTCAACAATCAAAATTGAAAATATCTACAACTCAAAATTGAATGGTGAGTGTCAACAATCATAAATATCATCGTCACCATCTTGATGGGCCTAATGGCCGGCATCATGTGCATTGAAAATACCCTCATCAATAGAAGGGAAACATTCGGTTGTAGGTCCAAAATTTGCAATTTCATCACCCATGTCGTACACCCCTCTTTGTTGATTGCGTATCACAATGAACCAACCAGATTTTTTTGGGTCTTCAGAATAAAAAAAACTTGCTTCACTTGCGATGAAAGCACATATGGCTCATCGAGAATGTGTTCGCCCGTGTGAATTGTGAGAGAAAAATTAACCATTATGAACCCATATTTATCATTCTTGATTCCTTTTACTACTATTCACATCAGCCCAATCACATCAAAATAGTTGACATAAGCCAACTCAATTATATTATTCAATATCCCATAATAGTCGACATTTCCGTTCTAATGGATGAGCATCCCGTGCACTGGCATAGCTCATCGTGGAAGAAGTAACAAGAACTCCAGAATTTTGTGTTCTTCTA
The DNA here is from genome assembly GCF_009730915.1 of Dioscorea cayenensis subsp. rotundata. Taxonomy (NCBI): domain Eukaryota; kingdom Viridiplantae; phylum Streptophyta; class Magnoliopsida; order Dioscoreales; family Dioscoreaceae; genus Dioscorea; species Dioscorea cayenensis. The sequence goes on along the minus strand of NC_052479.1, from coordinate 25,178,648 downwards.
TATCTTTCCCAAGATTTTGTATGAAATTGATATCCATTAATGATGAGCCCTTTATACCTTTTTATAATTCTATTTGGACCTTTTGAAAGGAATTTAACTTCTTCAACCACATCACTACGATGAGAAATCTTCCCAAATTACATGTATGTAATTAAACATATGTATTTGAATGTACATATATTAATGGGGAATTGATATAGTTAAAAGGTTTTCCAATTGCTTACATTTTATCCCAACTATTCATGGAATGTTTCTGTAAATTTCCTATCAACATCCCGTGCGTTTGAATATCGACCACGCATTTGATATCTCAATATATTTTTATACTCACTGCAAAGTAAGCGGTAATATAGCATGTCAACACACTATTCCATCACCAAATAAAACCAAAAAAATGTTTGGCTTTACTCACGGAATGGTTCAATAGGTTCATGATGTAATAGCACATAACGGTGTGCTTGTGCCCATGATCTATCATCCAACTCCACCACATCAATTTTCCCTATTGGCTCTCCACCACTTTGGAATAAATAACAGCTTGCAATACTCTCATCATGCACTTGTCTTAGATTTCTCGCAGGTTTATCAAATACAGTTTCAACATCAACCAAATACCTCGAAGAAAAGTTACACATTCTTCTGCCAGATATTCTTCTACAATAGACCCTTCAGGAAATCTCTTATTTCGGACATAATTTTTTAACTTGAGCAAAAACCTATAACAATAAGCTAAAAATTTTAAGCGCACAAATTTTGCTTGATAAGATATTATAAAAATTATTGAATGAGGAAACTAATATCGTTCGATTGGATACATCCATCGATAATAAACAAGACCACCGAGCTAAGCCTCCAATGGAAGATGTATAACCAAGTGCACCATTATAGTGAAGAATGAAGGTGGAAAAATCTTTTTTATGTGGCATAAAGCTATTGCTGCTCAATCTTGAAGCTTGTCAATGTCTTCCACCTCAAGTACTTTACCACAAAGGATTTTGAATATATTTGAAAGTTCTGTAATGGCAAGAGTCACTTGTTTTGACATGGATGAGGGTAAATTAATTGGAAGAAAATCATGTAGTAATATATGATAGTCAAGAGATTTTAACCCTTGAAGTTTTTGTTCTTTCTCATTCACTGCTTTGGAAACATTTAAAGAGTATGCATTTGGAACTTTTATATTCCTTAATACATAACAAAAGAGATCTTTTTGAGCATTGGACATAAAAATGGATGCCGGTGGTAGTCTTGTGTTTCCATTGGAAAGATATTCGGGATGAAGCTCTCGATGAATGCCTAATTCCACCAAATCTTGTCTACTTTTTAAATTGTCTTTTGATTTTCCATCCACATTAAGAATTGTTCCAACAATATTTTCACAAATATTTTTCTCAATGTACATGACGTTAAGATTTTGGCTCAAAATATTATGCTCCCAATAAGGTAATTCAAAGAAAATGGCTACTTCTTCCATTGTATTGCCGCATGTGATTCATCTTCCTCTACCCCATCTTCATTATTGTCTATAGTGACATTGGACACTTGATGTCATTTTTTCATTGATGTAGAAGTAGATTTGGATTTCTTCAAGTTATATTTCATCCTTTTCCTATATGTAAATTGTAAATCTTTTAACATTAACAAAGTATCTGATTCAGAAATTGCTGGAGGAGCTCCATAAATCTCAAGCTGATGCCATCAAACATATGTTTTACGTGATTGGAATGGATGATCATTTTCTAACAACCGTCGATGTGCCATGAAACAAAACTTTCTTCCATTAGGTAACCATCTTGAAGAAGTTTGTGTCACACAACAAGGACATGCATATTTTCCTTTGGTACTCCAACTTGATAAATTTGCGTAAGCAAGAAAATCATTAATAGTCCATAATAAAAGCAGCCCTCAAGTGAAAATTTCTTCTCATTGATACATCAAATGTCTCAACACCAACCCACAATTCCTTTAACTCTTTAATAAGAGGTTGCAAGTAGATGTCGATATCATTTCTAGAACCTTTATACGCTGGAATAATAATTGATAAGATGAAAGAAGGTTGCTTCATCCCAATCCATGGCGGCAAATTATAGGGAATCAAAACTACTGGCCAAGTACTATAAGATGTACTTAGAATCTTGAATGTGTTAAATCCATCTGAAGAAATCCCAAGCATAACATTTCATGATGCTGAAGTAAAATCTGGATATCTTGCATCAAATGATTTCCATGGCTCGAAAGCATCGATGCGGTGTCTCAAACAACCATCATTTGTTACGACTAGTAGTACACCAAACCATATCAGCTGCGGTCTTTGAAGACATGAAAATCTTCTGCAATCATTTTATTAAAGGAAAAATACCGTAAAACCTTTGCGGGTCTCTTATGAATGATATCACCATCATCATCCAAAGATTATTTGGGATCATTCGACAACTGAGAGAATGCCCGTACACATGACAAGATTGTTGATGTTCATTATACTCCAAATATAGCATGCAGGGTCATTAGGGAAATTATGCATTTTTCATACCCAAGATCCCAAATCCTTGATGACTTTCTTGGACTCATGACTACTTCTAGGAATAGCAGACTAAGGGAAAAAAATTCTTTGTGAAATTCAATCAACGAGATAGAGCCCTTTTCGGTCATCCCACATGCATTTCGGATGAAATAGGCGAATTGAGTACAATCTAGAATGCTTTGAACCCTCATAAAGGTTTTTCATCCATTTCATCAACAACTTGTAAAACTTTGCATCTTCCTCTAAAGGTTGTTCTTTATCTACCCCATTGTAAGTTCCATCCCCAACATTCATGTCAACATCAATTTCCACGGATATTAGGGATCCGAAGTCTCTTGATCAACTTTATGCATATTAAAAGCATCCCTTAACAATTCATCCATGCCATCTTTCCTAACTTGAGGGGTTATGTTATGAGAATTTAAAATTGAAGCATCTGTGAAAGTGGTTGTTATATTAGCAGTGGGTGATGGAACATGTTCTCCATGGAAAAACCAACATGTATGTCCTTGTAGAATTCCATCACATATTAAATGTTCAAGCACTACTTCACGGGTTCGCCAATGAATATTTACGCACTTTACGCAAAGGCATACAATCGTACCATCTTAACTTGCATTATTGAATTTAAACTTAAGAAATTCTTCCACTCCATGTTCATATTCTTAGCTCAACATACCTTGACTTATGCATCCAACTCTTATTCATTTCTGCTTAATATATAAATAATAATAATTGGATAGTTACAAATATTGATTATTATAAAAGAGAAATCCCTACCTTGCAATTAATGTTATGTATGTATGTCCCATACAATGCATAATATAAAACTAATTTAAATTTAAAACTATTAAGAAATATAAGGTTTTAAACTAAATTGAAACTATTCAATTGATAATATATATATATATATATATATCAACTTCAGCTGGTATTTTAACCAAAAACAAATCCAATCAACCCTCCATGCCAAAATGAAACTAAAAAAATACTTCAAATTTAGAGAACAAGACCAACATCAAAAGGAAAATAAAACTAAATTCCAAACAAAGAAGGAAGGTTCAATTAACTGCCTTTCATCCTCAAATCAAATCTAAGAAAATCCTCTTGAATTATGCTCACTTAAACCCTAAATCACCACCTACATTGCACAATCAAATAGCTAGTGACAAGAAAAAAACCATAAAAAAATAACACAATAAAAATATAATCAAACCTAGCCCAAGCAAAAGCAAATCACTAAAAGAAATCACACCACCGAACATTATACAATAAAAGCAAGAAAGAACAGAAAAAAACACAAAAAGTGAGCAGAAGCAAACATGGCTAACAAGAAAAAAATGCGTTAATGATTTCCATCATATTTTATAATGAAAAAAATCCTTAATTGATAAAAACATAAGTACTTGCAATTACATCACCATCTAAAAGGACCATAGAAAAAGGTCAAACAATATCATAAGTACAACTATATCATCATGCAAAAGCATAGGAATTTAACCAACATGGCATGTAAAAAACTCTACAATTTAAAAAAAATAAAGAAAATTGACTAAAAATTCAATAAATATTTAGGTAACTCAATTCACATATGAAACCAATTCTTAACATACTATGTAATATGAAGCCAGGAGGAAATAGGATCATTGGTTTTCAAAACTCAAGGATTAAACTAGATCATAACACAATTTAAAAAACAACCTTAATTAAATGGCTAATATAAACTAGTATTACATCATGCATTTAAGTAAAACTAGTTAAATTTAAAGACTGCATTTGATCACAAAGTATACTACTGGCAACAATGAATTTTCTGAAACAATAGCATTAAGAGTCAAAACAAAACCAACAAATACTAAAGTTCACCTATCTATTTAGGAAAAAATTAGCCTCTTGGATTGTTCTTACAGGTTTGCAAACATTTTAGAGGATACATTTTACTCCACAAGATCATCCATCAATAATCCAATAAGATGAGTTTGTACATAAAAGTATCCGAAGAACCTCTAGATCAAATGATCTTTTTCAAATGAGGGAGGCGGCTCAAGTATGGGTCCTAGTGGAGATCCTCCTTATTCCTTAAAAATCACACCAAAATCGCATTAAAAAAACCAAACACAAAGCATTCCAACAAAAGCTGAATACCCAAAACCTAAAGCTCACGGATAGAACTTGAGATTCTTAAGTAGATCCGCAACTGTCAATCAACAACCCCTCCACAACAAAACCATCCTTGTGGAGCTGTGACAAAAGGTACGAATACAGTGATTTAGCAAGGATTTACCACGAAATACTGAAAGATAAAAGGATTACAACATACGAACCCCAATGAAACAAAAAATACCTAAAAAAGGCACGATCAGGGAGCAAGGCCTGCAAGAAAGAGAATGATTGGCGTGCAAATCCTCACGGATCTAGACGTCTACTGTGAGGACGATGATCGGGGAGAAAATCAGGTAGCAATGCTTTCTTGGCTGCCACACATACACATAGAGTTTAAAGAGAAAGTGAGAGACAAACACCAAACGCCAGGAGATTTTGTAAACAAATCTCCCGGTGTTTACTCTACAACTAAGCAGTATGAGTAAAATTACATGTTCTTTTTATAATTCTTTGAGAAAAAAATGAACTTCCTGCATTTATTACAAAAGCGCCATTCAAATAACAAATTTGCCCGGTGTTTTTTTAAGATATAAACAGCTGACGACAAAAAAATAATTTCTCGTGCCCAAGTTTTTAGCCCAGCGATGCAACTGCTTGGGAGTGTTTACATCAAAACAGCCATAAAATGTACTATATGGCCGGCGTTTATGTAAAACATCACCATAAAAGTGCCATGAAAACACTAATTTGTAGTCGTGGTCCTACGATGGATTTATGTCATCTTTAATTTACCAATCTTAGTTTTACTCATTTTGTTGTTGAATAAAAGTTTGTAGGTTTTGATATGACAAATAAGTAGTTTGGAAGAAAACACTTCATAATCAATATGACAAATAAATAGTTTGAAAGAAAAAGCTTCATAATCAATAATAGAATCTAAGTTCTCACATGTACAATGCAATTATGCATGTGTTATTTTATGGGTAGAATTTTGGAATCTGAAAGAAAATAATTTCAAGAATGAATTTGAGTTTTAAAATACCTTTTAACTCATGAAGAAATTATACACCAATTCTAAGATGATTTATTTTGGTAAACATAATTAATTTAAACTTTCGGTTGATATATAAAGATATTCATTATTAATGATCTTTTTCCTGCAATGACCCTTTATATAACCTCCTTGTTTTTTTTTTGCCATTTAGTCATTAATTACAATTAATAATATTATCAAATTCTCACTTCCTATATTGTCTTAACAAATATTATTAGTAACTCTACTACAATATAACGTGATTGGAAAGTATTTTTTATTAAAATTTGTATAATCATTGCATAATAAATTGGATTACTTTATGATAATTAAAAAGATTTTTCATGCAAATTCCGATGTCAAAATCATTATTATTTCAATTTATGTCAGTTTAGTCTAGTGACTACCAAACACTACTCTCATGTAAATAATTTTTAAACCATTAATTAATGCACGTTATCAAAATGAGAAAACCATAAAAAAAAAATCTGGTAGCTTAATTACAACAGTTATTGAAAAGATATTTCCAAATATATCTTGTGCTGACAAAGAAAATTTTAAACTATGGAGGTCATATATTTTGATAATAATTAATAAACTATTAAACTAAGTAAAGATAAATGTAAAAATTACTGTTTACCCCTCGTGAATTTCAAATATTCCCAAGCAACCCCTCCAAGTTTGGCAAATCCCGGACAACCCTTCCGTTATTGTTTAATTTCCCTTTTACCCCCTACCGTTCACTTGAAATGGGTCCATGTTGTGAAATCCCATTTTTGCCCTTGAAAATGGTGGGAAAAAAGCGCCAAATCACATTATGTCCAACCTTTATGTGGGGTTTTTAGCTTGCTTTCTGTTAGACAATGTTTAGAAGTTGCATTACATCTTCTTGTTCTTCTCCTCATTTGGTTTGTTCGATTTCAGTTCTGCCGGTTTCGTAATACGGTGAGAATCTCTTCGTTGCTATCACTTTGACCATTCTGCGGGAGGGAGGGAGTAACAGAATTTATAAACAATGGATGTTTATTATGGAGAGTTTTTGTGGTAATGATACATGTAAATATGTTTCAGGAAACGAGTCTGGGCGAAGTTTATCATACCCGAGAGATATAAATCGGTTTGTCCAACAGAAAATGAATTTGACTTCCAGCGGATTGGTCAAGTGCACTCCATCTTCAAATGAGCTGTAATCGATCTTGTTGTCGAGACAAACAATGTGCCATTGTCGAATCCTACTGAAAAACGAGTTCATTTCGTTGTAAAGTTCTTCTCGTTTATGGTTATCTAGTTGTATATGTTAAATTCTGTTTAACTTTGCTATTCTATGTTTAAATATATTACATATTTGTTTAAGAATTGTCGTCTCCATTTAAAGTTGTCTTTATCTGTTTAACTATTCATATTAACGTATAAACTCTCAATGTCTCTGCATAAAATATTGATCTTTTTCGTTTGAACTGAAGTGTTGGCATGTGGCAGATGGCAAATTTATGGTATCATAAATATCGGACCCGTTCATTGTGATCAGTCAAGCTCGGTCCACCGTGCGTTTCCCTTTTTTCTCGGATTTGATGCGTCAACCTGCTTGTGGACTTCACGCCATAAATGAGAAGGAAGAACCCTTCACCTGAACAACCCCTCCTCGTCGTCCTCATCATCCTCCTCCTCCTCTTCTGCTTCTTGTCTATGATATTCGCTGGAGTCAGACCAAAATTTGAAGATCATCTCTATCTTAAAGGATGTCTCATGATCCTCCTCATCTTGAGAATCAATCAGCCGTAATCATGCAACAAGTTAAACTATCTTTTCTTGCCCAAGTCAAAATTCCCGTATAATTGCACGAATGACGGAGGATTCTCCGGTCGGTGGATGAGCGGGCAAGCAATTAAGCGGGCATTTAGACTTGGGCAAGAAAAGAAAGTTTTCACTTATTAGCTTGATTGCGGAGGATTCTCGGAGGAGGAAGATCATAAAACATCCTTTAAAGGCGGAGTTGATATTTATCACTTGAAATTGTTCTCACCCTTTAAAAAAACCTTTTCGTCGATTGTACAAATATTATTTTTACGTGTTTAACTCTCGGGATCTTTGCTTAGTCGAGACCATGCACATTGATTAATAGACTTTTTTTATCAATGTGTTTGCTTAACCTTTTTAACATGTTGTGTTCTCGTTGTGCGGGTTCAAGTTGATGCGCATGTTGTGCGACCACCGTGAGCATTCGAAAGGTACAAATACTTGGTGAGTCAAAGCCAAAATCTTAATAGGCGAGCGAGGGTTGACTCGCAGTGTCAGAGTCCAGAAAAGCGTTGTAAATATTGTAAATGTTGTAAATGTTATAAATGTTTTATTTTAAATGAAACAAACTTATTTGAGTGTGAACTTCTGATATTTAATCAGAGGTCATTATAAATGTTTAAATATTTTAAACAAACAAACTTATTTGAGTGTGAACTTGTGATAATCTGTGATATTTAAATAGAGACATTAGTAAAAAAACAATTTGAGAAACAAAAAAAGCGGCATTGTAAACAAAACAAAATGTTAAACAAAAATCGATTTACTCTTTAAGCGGTGACAGCGAGTGTTTAAGCAAATACGTAAAGATGTTTAAGCGGTGACCCGGGGAGGTACCCATCTTCAGCGTGATGTCGGTGAAAGCATTCGATTTAAACAATAACATATATTTTTAAAGCAGTTAAATCACTATATTTAAGCGGTTTACATATTTCTCAAAAAGCGATATAGAAATTATTTAAACAGTTAACAGTTAGTTTAAACACTATATGTATTGGTTTAAACATAAAAAGCTTGACATTTTAAACAAAGAGACTCATGATAAGGTGAGAACTTTCCTTGACGATAACAATATAGCTTCCTCGCGACAATGGTGGAAGCGGACGCCAACTTCGAGACAAGGATGCCGGCGAAAAAGTACAATGGATCAATAATATTTGTCTCTAGGGATTACCCCTTATGCATCGGGTTCAAGTGGGTCCACACTAGTTATTTCCTTTTTGCCCTTGGGATGGAGGGAAAAAAATACGCCCAATCACATCATGTCTAGTCCAATATTTATGCATACAACTGTGCACTTTTTTTTTTTTGCCTTTTTGGTTGCTGTTTGTTCTTTACATCTTCTTCTTCTTCTTCTTCTTCTTCTTTTATTCTTCTCTTCATTTGGTTTTATCTGATTTGGTTTTCGGCCGATATATTATGGAAGTTTTTTTGTGGTATTGCTAGATACATTGAGGGGAAGGAAGAGTGCAAATGTTCACGGCTCGAGACTTCTTGGGAGTTGGTGTTAGGCTGAGATATGTGGCGATGGGGTCTCGAAGTTTCCCTTGTTAGGGTGAAGTTTATCACACCCGATGGATATAAAATGGTTTGTCCAATAGAAAACGATGTTGACTTCCAGCGGATGTGTCACGTGCACTCCATCTTCAAATGCGTTGTAGTTGATCTTGTTGTCGAGACAAACAATGTGCCATTGTTGAATCCTACTGAAAACGAGTTTTTCTCGTTATAAGTTCCTTCTCTTTTATTTGATCTAGTTGTATAGGTTCATTATTGTTTAAGTATGTCAGTCACTGGTTAAAATCTTGCATTATTCGTTTAAGTTAATTATTCACTATTTAACTATTTAATTTAACGTTTAAATGTTTAATTTATCATAAGCAGTTTATTCTCTACTTAAAATATTGATATTTTCATTTTAAGCTGAAGTGTTGGCGAGAATTGATTACTGCAGCGCTCCCGTTCAACCCCGTGGTGACCACGGCGGTGTGGGATGTCTTCCTTCCTCGTCGAGATCATTACGAAAGTGCTATCGTTGGATATCGAACAATGTTTTAGCGAGTGTTGAACATTTTCGAGGGGACGTACTTTTGAAAATTTTTGCAATCAAAGCGAATTTTTGACTTCAAATTCATAAAGAGCGAAAAAAACATCGGGTAGTTGTGGAATGCTGCTGCCGATGGTTGTCATTGGCGCCTTCATGCATCGAAAAGAGTATAATAAAAAAATACTTTTCGAAAATCAAGACAATCAACCGTCACACACTTGCGGTGGTGGAATAGATTAGCGTCACATCAAAGCGTCCAAAAAAATGGGTAAGCGCACGAGTGATTCAGAAGCTCAAGGACCGGCCCTTATACAGAGGCCATCGACATTCGAGAAGGACATGTTGCGGGAACATGGTGTCCCACATACCATACAAGCGAGGCTTGGTTAGGAAAAGAGCATGTCGGGTGGTCCTCGACGGCGGTGACATCTCCGGCTACGATTTGTTGCTTTGAGTGCGTGGATAAGGTGGGTGAGACAAACCCGGCGACATTGCGATCGTGGAAAGAGGCGGTGATCGTTTTAACGTGCATTCTTTTTCTTTCAATGCGTGTGTTGTGGGATTCAAGAGGGCTTGCGAGGGCCGTTCTTTGTTTCTCGATGGTACCCACCTCCTTGGAAAATATCGGGGTACTCTCTTTGGGTGCCACGAGGGAAAGATGGAAACAATGGTTTTTATCACGTCGCCTTAGGTATTGTCGACAACGAGACCGATGCCAATTGGACTTGGTTCATATCCAAGTTAGGCGATGCTTTATACGAGGAAGGAGATTATCATGAGATAATTACCTTCTTGTCGAGACGGGTCGAGGGCCTTGTGAGCGCAATTCGAGAGTCTTCCCTTCTTCGCCACATGCATCTGTCTTTGACATTTTGGAGGCCAATTTTATGAAAGCCAATGTCGAGACTTGGGAAGGCATTGAGGGAGAGTGCTGAGTCTATATGCTTTCGCATTGCGTGGGCATCCACGGCTAAAGGAATTCGATGATACTGGTGAATGAACTGCAAGCCACATCACCCGAAGCCCATCATTGGTTGATTAATAAATCGGATATGGCACATTGGTCGAATTATCTGTTCGGAGGTGATCGTTGAGGGTGAGATGTATTCAAATGTCGGCGGAGTCGTTCAATGCTTGGATCAAAGAAGCTCGCCATTTCTACGGTGTGCAAAATGGTCGACTCCATAGATCTGAATGTTGATTTACACTTAACATTTGGTGTTACCCTTTAAAACGTTTCATAAAAATATTATTGTCTGACATTAAATATTATTTTTATCATTTAAATATTTACCCTACTGTTTAAAATAGTTTACCAATTATTTAACCATCACTGTCTTTGTTTAACCTTGTTTGACAGGTTCAAGTTGATGCGCATGTTATGTAACCGTCGTGAGCAAGCGAATAAATGGGAGACCTACTTATGCCCAGACATACATTTGAAGGTAGAGATAATTGTCGAGGATAGCTGAAATCTTAGGTGTTGGTCGTTTGTGTCGATGATCGTTATGAAGTGATCGACCCAGATGCTGACAACTACTGTGAGATCTTGCCATCAGAACTTGTACATGTCGAAGGTGGCAAATTTATGGTATCCCTTGCAAACACGCTTGCGCTGCAATAATGAAGACAAACACTAACGTTCATCGATTTATTAGCGGCTACTTCACCGTCGACAATTACAGACTAGCGTATAAGGAAGCTATATTCCCCATACCCAACAATGACAAGCCTTCAGACGGAAATCGTGAGCTTCGTTTGCGACCGCGTGTGAGAGAAGGCGGCACGGGCGTCCTAGACGAAAGAGGATCGAGTGGCAAGCGTTTGATGTCCAGTGAGTTACATTGCGGCATTGCCATGGATCCGGACACAATCGTGAGATCTTGCTAATGAAAGCTGTCGCCGACTAGGCATTGTAAATAAGCTGATTTCTAAAAGTGAAACAATTTGAATTGAGTGGCAACTTTTTCATATTTAAATAGATAAAGTCTTATTCTTTTACGGTGAGCGCATTTATTTAAGCAGAGGCGGTGTCATTTTAAGCAGAGCGTAATTTTAAACATTTCATACTGATATTTAAACGATGATTGGTAAATTTAAATAATGAAACTGAAAGGTAAACAATGACATTGTAAGTTAAACAATGAAATGACATTGTAAGTTAAACAATGAAATGAAACTGAATTGAATTTAACCTGGTTTACAATTGAAAACAAACAAAATTTACATTGAGATATACAAGTCATGTTCTTCGAAAACAAAAACAATGAATTGCATTTGTCCTAGTTTACATTTGAAATCAAACCAAAAACTAGGAATTCTATCAACCCGCTTACGACGACGCCCCTTTTTCATGGATGTCGGCTGCCCTCCCCTCCTTAAGTATGCGAAAAACATACTTTAATCTCAGGTAAGGGACGTCTGTCTGCGGTAGCCATAGCTTCTCATCGGCGAGTAATTGCTCGATAAACCGCATGACATAAACGGAGCAATCGACACTTCCATTTTTTGTCGTGGGGTTTCCATGTCGTGAACTAGTGGGTACTTTGAGGTCTCCGACTCGCCGAACTCCATATCGACACAAATGTCGAATAGATTCCGCTGTCGAGATATACAAGTTGAGATTAGAATACCGATTAAATACCAAACACTATTAATCGGACATAATTTATTAAAGAACTTACTATGTCCAACGCGTCTTTATCGTACCCGCGCATGAAGAATAATACCTGTATTCTTGTTTATCATTGTCAAGGACGACGACATGGAAGTGACCATTCATGATTATCAGGAGGATGACAATTTGAACTTCATGCAAGTTGTGCCGCGGCATCTCCGATCATAGTCGTGAGTGGTTTTCGTATGTCGTCGATCTGCTTTGACATAAACAGCGCCGGCGTGATCGTGTGATGGAGGCGCTTCTTGTAAGGATATGGCAATTTGCTCGGCGACTTTTGTATTATGCATCGGCGTCCATCACATCGTCTGTGACCATCTCCTTCCCCTCGGCGAGTGTATAGTTTGTCCGTGTGGTCTTGGCGTGAGTCGTTTCTTCCACACTGCGGTCTTGAGTTAAACAATAACAAATATAATTCTACAATATTGTAACTATTTAAATGATATAGATAATTTTCAAATGATATTATAAATAATTAAATGTTAAATAGATAAATTAAGTGATAATATATAAACATTTAAACACTATCATAAAAACTTTAAACTTACCTGTCCATAGGGCAGTTGAGGAAGATCCTTATCAACTCTTGCTCGTATTTGTTAAGACACGATTGGGCAACCCATTTTTTCTTCTTCGGAACAAAGACTTTCCGAGCCATCTCGTCTAATTTTTGATTGGCCTTGATCATATCTCTTGTTGCTTGGTCAGGGTCATCATGCGGCACTGTTGTTGAGCCTTGACAGTGTTCAGCACCAGCAGCATCTTTCTTCGATGCGGGGACGACGACAACATCAACCGCAGACATATCCTTACATGGTTGTTGTTGTTATGGGATTGTGTCACGGCGATGCGAGGGGCGACGACGGCAGTTAGCATGAGACATATCTGACGTGCTTCTTGTTGTTGTGAGATTGTGTCTTGCTTCGATGCGATCTTGTCGGCGCAGCCACGATGGCGTTCGACGATCTTCTCAGCAGTGGCCCGACGCGACATCAATGGGAGGCGCACCCTTAAGCTTGTTCTTATTCTTTGAGGGATTGTGTCCATCTTTGGTGCCGCGCTCTCATGTCGAGTTCCACGGGTCGGGATTTCGTTAACAAGAGGTAAACGATCTTCTCACAGCAGCTTGACAACATCATCTATGATCTCCTCCAGCGTCACGGCCATGTCATCAGCGGTGTGAGACTTCGATAACATCATCGGTACGCGATGGTGTTGCTATTGTTCATCGTCGGCCCGGTGGAGACGAGCGATATTGTTCTCCTCTTTTTACGCAAGTCTCTTGAATGTGGCCGTCTTGGAATAGCCCACCCGATGATATCGTCGTCGTCGAATTCCGGCGCCTCGTTAGTCCGGGTGCTCATTTCTTTGGAGGGGCGGTGCGATCGATTATGAGCGTCCTTCGATTGCCTCGACTCGAGCGACAAGCCGAGAAACTTCGATCGATCAATATCGCGCACTGCGTAGAGTTCTAATGACATCTTAGCCTAGTGCCGTCGATTGGGGCTCGCGGTCGGAGGGACTGCCATAGTCGAGGGTTGCCACGATCGGGGGCTTTGTCATTGTCGTGGGAGGGTTGTCGCTAATCTGGCGGGAGTGAGGGAGGGCTTCTCCGGCGTCGAGGAATGCGTCGCGTGGTGGGGTGGAAGTAGGAGAGCGGCGTCGGCGCGTAGCGATGAGATGCCCTCTCATCACGCCTTGAGCAAGTGGTTAGAGACGATAGCATTCATCCAGTCGGTTGGCCCCAACAAATATTTCTTCTTGACGTTAGTAGGAACCCATTTCAGAAAAACTAACATATGTAAAATCAAACAATTTCAGTGAAATCATTCGGTTTAAACTATAAAAACTATATTTTAAACAGGATGTATTTATATATTTAAACATTATAGAATATATTTAAGCGGAGAACAAAAATATTTAAACCTTTATGAATAAATTTTTAAAAATGTAAATAATAAAAGTTAGCAGCTAAATAATATGTTTAAACATTAAAAGACTTACTATTAAACATTGTCCATGATTTATTACCTCTTTTCCTTGACGATAACAAAATTTGGTTTCTATTGTTGATTGCTTAGGTAAGTACTTTCCGCGATGTACGACATCCTTGGGATCTTGCCGAAATGGACTTTCTTTCCAGTTCTGGTCAGCTCGTAAAACCAGATGTTAAGCATGACCGAGCAACCCTTAATATACCCTGTATTGGTCTTCTTCCCGGCGCATCTATCTTGCACTCGAGCGGATGCTTGTAGAATGTCCTCCATAAGCCACTTGTGTGTCGCATGCACCCATGCGTATCGCCCCATGGCGGGTAGATCATCGACATAATCAACGATCTAGTTCGGAACCGAGTATGATGTATTTGGGAAGAGATCGTACCCGTAAAGGTACACCGTCATGAGTTTGACAAAATTTTCTTCTTCTCCCTCACGTCGAACAAGTTTATAGAGTGCTCTTGATGGAGTCTCGATGTCTCGTAGGTTTTTGATAAATACCTCTCTTGAATCTTGAGCGGGTTTTTTCTTCTTACAAACACTGACTCACGTCGCCATCGTATGACGACCAGAAGCGAGGGCCCACATCTTGAGGCTACAGAGCTTCGTGAGCTTTCCCCGATCACTGAATTTATTGATGTGACCATCAGTACGCTTTGCAATGAGAGAATCAGAAGGGCCCTCTCTTGGAATATAGCTTTCGACTCGGTGAATCTTGCTAAGCGGTGTCCTTCGGATGATCTCCGAGTGTCGGGGTCATGTTATCTTTCGATTCGGCTAAGGTCTCCACTCACCGGGTGTCGAAATAGCATCGCCCATTAACTAGGGTTGGCCGCCGTAATCACAAAGCTGCTGACAATAACAACACATTCAACAAGCGGTATTCACAAATGTTTAAGCGGAAAATATAAGGTTTTAATCGGTAACCTTTCAATTCTTAAACGGAGATATCACTTGATAGCAGAAACCTAGATTCATAAAGCGAGAGACAATACTTAAGCAGAGACAACAAAAATTTAAGCGGTAACATCTCATTTCTTAAGCGTAAACCTTATTTGTAAAAGCTGCAACCATATCAAATGAAAGGGGAAGCGTACATTATAAATATTACACGAAAATCATAACAATCGAAAAACTATTTCGATAGTGTATACGATGACAAATGCAAAACAAAACAAAAACCCTAGCCGAGAAATTGCCTGTGAGACTAACTAAAACTCCGGTAGAAATCCCCTGAGACTTGATATCTTCCAGACAAAAAGCAGAAGCACAAAAGCAAAATCGAAAAAAATCTTTCTTTATATGCAGAATAGTTAACATAAAAACCATACTCAATACCCTTAGATTGCAGAGCGATGAAATAGCCAACTACTTGCTGGGACTTCTCCCTCGAGATACCAATGGAAAGGAAAAAGCTGAAATTACGAGGAGGATGTCTGCGGTAGAGACAACCCGGAAATGGAAAAAAGGCGAAGATGCTGAGTTGAGAAAAAACTCTATGTCTGACTCCGATAAATTCGATCTCTTAGGGTTACCCTCTCGAAACTCACACTTCCTCTCGAACGCGAAATGGTTGCGTACACGACTCCCCATGCAAGGCATTTTTCGTCCGTAAAATTTGAAAATCACTCCGTTGACATCCGTTATATGCTTTGGGGGTTTGAAAAACATAGAGTTTAAAAGGAAGGGGTTTTTAGGGATTGCAAAAACTAATGGGGTGTTTTTGGCAATATGTGCAAACTTAAGGGGTTTTTGCAATTTCCCCTATATTTTTGAAATAATAAATCGATCGATGTAGGAATTGCAAAGTGTAAATGCTTATAAAAATCCTCTAAACTTTAATGCTTTTTAAAAGGTTTAATTATCGTCCTTGTAATTATATACTTTTCGCCCTTTTTAGTCATTGTAATATTTTTGATACATTTAAATCCCTTTATATTTGATAGAGTTAGGATCTTCTAGGAAGGCGTAGATGGGCGTTAACTTTGTCTGCTTGACGGTGACTTTTTATTCTGAAATTGGGGGTCAGAAAATTCCACGTCGATCGAATATGAGGACTTAATTGTATCTACATGAATGTGACTTTTTATTCACGAAATAAAGGGGACTAAAAAGTCCCAACTAGATCAAATATGTGGATTTAATTGTATCTAACATCCCGATATTTAAGCAGCGAAAATTAGCGTCATCTACGTCTCGGACTAGAAAGTCCCAATTTGGTCAAATATGAGGACTTAATTGTACCAAAAAAAATATTACAATGACTAAAAGGGTAGAAAGTATACAATGACAGGGAAGTATACCTTTCAAAAATGTTATTTCAATACGGGGGATATATAATAATAATAAAAGAAAATTAGCATGATAGTATTATTCATGTTGATCTTACTCTCCACCATGAAAACATATATGATAATTGTAATAATGGTTCAAAATTATTAATTTTAAATTTTCAAAACAAAACTATGAAAATTTATGCATAATTTCCAACAGTTTAACTGAAAATGTTGAATTAAATCATTAATAATATTAATATTATATATTTAAAGTAAAAATCTATATTAACCAAGTTCAATCTCATGTAGCTTTACTTTCATTTTTGTTATGAGCCACAAAATCTATAATATGTTTTTATTTCTAATTACGTCAGAATAAAATAATTTTGGACGGGAAATACAAAATTATTCAAATTTTCACAATGAAACTTTTGATTGAACAAATTGAACAAAATTTTCAAATTGAAAACAAGTGAGGGTAATATTTTTCTAAAAAGAAATGGTGTATTTAATATAGAGATTAAAAATAGATAATTAAATTTTAAGAAATCCGTGGTGAGAGG
This sequence comes from Dioscorea cayenensis subsp. rotundata, assembly GCF_009730915.1. Classification (NCBI taxonomy): domain Eukaryota; kingdom Viridiplantae; phylum Streptophyta; class Magnoliopsida; order Dioscoreales; family Dioscoreaceae; genus Dioscorea; species Dioscorea cayenensis. The sequence continues at coordinate 25,161,634 of NC_052479.1, read as the reverse complement.
AGAAATTAGGAGTAATTTTAAAATCTATTAAAATATTTAAGATATCAATTATATTATTGTAAATGCTAGCTGATTTCCACCCTGCATATGACTTATTATATCAATGGAATATACAGCAAGTATTAAAAACATAAATAATATATATATAAAAGTGAAAATTACCACCCTAACTGTGTGCCAATATTGCCAAAACACACACTTTTAATTTGGCAATCCCTAAAACACCCTCTAAAAAGTCGATGATTTTTCGAGGCCGAGAGTTGTAGCACCCGATCTATCACGAGTTACTGAGATTTTATGGACATAGTACGCACCTCGCGTAGGAAGTTGTGTGAGTGCAATCATGTGTGCACGGTTTGAGGAGGAGTGGGGGATATAGTTTTGGGTAATCCTTGGAGACAACCATTATTGGCACCGGTTATACTTTTTTTTTCCTCTTTTCGCCTCTTCAGCTTTTCCATTTCCAAAATTGTCTACGCTGGGCGTCGTATGTGTCTCGAAGAAGAACCGCAGTTTCACCGTGATTACGAAGAGGAAATTCCAACTCAAGTATTCGAGCATTTCATCGGCTCAGCAATCTGAGGTGTGGTAGCCGAGGTGGGCGTCGTTGAGAAGTGTAGCTTATGGTTTTCAAACACTACATTTTGAGATTTTCTGGGATGTTGTTTTGTGATTCTGTTTTTTATTGGATGATATTGGAACCCGTGAGAGATTCATCGATTTAGGGTTTTGTTTTGGTTTTCATTTTCATCCGTGAACATGATCCGAGATATTTTCGATTGATTGTCTTTGTCGTAATCGTTTACAAATGTAGGTTTTCCCGCTTTACGTTGATATGGTTGCGGTTTTAGAAATGAGGTTTTTGTTTTAAGTAATGGGATTGTATTTAAACATTTGATGTATCTGTTTAAAAATTGTTGTTCTGTTTAAAATGTGAGTTTTGTTTAAATATTTATGTCTCGTTTAAGGATTTAGTTCTTGTGTTAAAAAGGTTTACTTTGCTTAAATTTGTCGAATCTTTCGTTTAATATATGGTTGTTATCAAGCAGCTTGTGATTATGGCGGGCTGACCCGTTAATGGGGCGATGCTCGAGAGCGCCCGGAGAGATGGCAAGTGCTTTGATAACTAGAGTTTTATAAATAGTGCTCTTTTAAGTGATTCTAACATCAAAATTTTATCCAGAACAAGCCTTTCGTAGTCTTTGAAAAGCTGACGCTTATCATAATGACGATCCCTTACTTGCTCTTAAAGTATGTTACCCGCATAATTAAGGAAAGAGGGAGCGTAGCCAGCATCGACTGAAAAGGAGGATCTCATCGACGGGATATGATTAATATATAATATTGTACAATAGAGTTACCGTGTAAAGAACATTGTATATCATTTACATATCATAGTTTTTGTTTACATATCTTTTTGTCTCTGCTTTAAATTCTTACGTTTTTATGTTTTATTTTTGAAAGTTAACGTACAAATAAAAAGTGTTTCCATGTTTATCTTTGTCTTTGTTTAAATATCATTCTTATTGTTTAAATATCGTTGTCATCGTGTAAATTATTCACGGTTTCTATATAACTTTTATTTATTTACAATACCGATTTATGATCCTCAAAAATGTTTAAAGTAAACCGTTTGAGCAACTGTAATGTCTCTGTTTAAATATCAAAAGTTGACACTCAAATAGAATTATTTTCTTTTTAAATAATTGTTTATTTACAATGCTAGTCGGCGACTGTTTCATTGTAAGATCTATGGTTGAAAACGCTTAGCGTTGTCCGATATCCAAATGAGCAACACTTGATTGATCGGCGAGGAAGGAAGACATGCCACACCGTCTGGATCGCTATGAGGTGGAACGGGAGCGTTCGCAGAATCCTAATTCCTGCCAACACTTCAGTTTAAACGGAAAATGTCAATGTTTTAAATGGAAACATAAAATGTTTAAACAGTAACTAAACATGTTTTAAACGGTAACAAAAATATTTAAATGGTAAGTAAATAATTTAAATGGTAAAGCAAATATTTAGCAGAAACAAAAAATAATTTAAGCGGAGAAAGCAACGTATACGGTAGCAGTAATATATTTAAAAGGTAAATGGGATAATTAAACAATAATTAACTTCTATGACTACATAAACATAAAAGAAGAACATTTCACAATGGAAGAAATCATTTTCGGTGGTATGCGACAATGGCATCATACATGCTCAGCCAGATTAAGATCGACTACTGACTCATTTTAAAAGATGGAATGCCACGTGACACATGTGTTGGAAGTCAACATCATTTTCTTGGACAAAACCCATTTTTATGTTCCATTGGGTGTGATAAACTTCACCTCGACACCAGAAAATATCAAGGATCTCATCTCTCACATATCTCGACTATATCTTTGGTTCCCGAAAAGGTACGTATGAATATTAGCACTCGAAATCCCTCCCCGTTGGATCTAGCAATAGCACAAAAACTCTCCATAACAACACCCTGCATTTTTATAAGTTGTTACTCACTTCCCAGCGAGAATGATCAAAGCAGGAGCAGAAGGAATTCTCATCTTATCGGAAGCCGTGCGAACTCAGTCGAGCAGACCAAATGTGGTGAAGAAGAAGTGAGATGAAGAACAGAAGAAGAAAGAGAAGAAGGCAAAGAAGAAGAAGAAGAAGAAGAAGAACAAGATATAATAAGTCTTCTAAACTTTATTTGACAAAAGTCAAAAGCTAGAAGGATGCACAATTGATGCATAAAGGCGGACTATGATATGATTAGGCGATTATTTTTCCACCATTTGCAAAGTAGCAAAAATGGAATTTCATAACATGGACCCACTTCAAGTGAGCGATAGGGGTACAGAAATTTAAACTATATCAGAAGGGGTGTCAAAATTGTGCAAAAAGTTGGAGGGGTTTTTAAGGATTTTTGAATATCATAAGGGGGAGTAGCAGATAATTTTTCCAAATAAAAATAAAGAATACTAACTCTACTTCGTATCTTTTTATTCTTTCAGTCTCTATATCATTCATAACAAATAAAAGGGTATTCATAGTCATTCAGTAAATGAATTATTAGAATTAATTTGATTAAATAGTTCAAAACACATTAATGAAGTAGCATGAATACGACTGCTAGTAATACTATATTAAAAGCGTGAGTGGCTACGATCGATGGTGGAGCGGAAAGTACGAGGGAGGGTGCGAGATGCAAATTTTATTTTATTATAAATCAAAAATTCAAATAGTACACTAAGAAAATTATTTTAAAACACAAAACAAAAATGCCACTAATTATTGCGAGGGAGAGTTGGAATCGCCTTCGATTTTTGCGTGTTTGAAAAACATTCGATATTATGTCTTCATCGATTTTAGCAAACATTTTCTCGCTCAATATAGCAAACCATTATATCGTTCAACCATTCATCGCCTATTTTTGTTTCGTAAATGCATTTTGATGATATTCATTGCTAAAAGGAATGCTCTTTTCAACTATTGTTGTTACCACGGTAAGATCAATGCCAATTCAATAAAGTGATAAAACCAATGGAAAAGTCAAATGTTTATTCAAATTGAACCATTTTCACAGCAAGACTTACTAGATCATGACAATTTGAAAAATCAGAATTTCTTCTCACATCATGAATATATATATATATATATGCGAAGTTGCTCTTTCAAGATAAGATGATGGGATGTGGAAATTATCGAGTAAATTTGAGCAAGTCGAGACGAAGCATACCATGATCAAATGCGGAAAAGGTTTCTTGGATCAAGACAAGCAATATATCTTAATAACTACTGTAGAAGTTTCACTAAATCGAGTTTGATTAGTCTAGGTAGTAAGTAAATCAATTACGGTAATAAAGATCTCCACATGATAATGTGGTAATAAATAACCAATTGCCCTCCGTCTCGAGCGACTCGAGCGGTATACTATCTTCCATATTCGGCATTGGGACGACATTGCACATAGAAGCTCTTGACTTCTTCTAAAATATACCCCATCATTTTCTCTCAAATCTTGCATAAGTTCTTTTCACGATTTACAATCAACCCCATTGCATTAACAATGTTTTGA